>NC_050527.1:13404914-13446435 GCF_002922805.2 Oryzias melastigma
TTTTTTGTCTTTTATAAATCAGCCGAGACGCCAAAACTTAAAAAAGCTTCGAGTAGTGACGTAGAAGCTACTACGGCCACTGTTGGGTAAAATACTTTTAAAAAGTAATTGATTACTTCACTTTAGTTACTGCACAAACTTGAAAGTACTTTGAAAATGTAAAAGGTATTTGAAAAAGTAATTCACTACTTGTTACTTTTGTTCAGTCATCTACAGATTCTCAAGGGTAAAACAGGTTAGCACAAACAAGATCCCAGTGTCTTTTATTTGACTATTTTTAAAGCAACAACCTCAAGCAAAGTAGGTTAAGAACATGGATTAAGACGAAACCTGTCTACATTAGAATTCAGATATCAGTGTGAAAAATGACACAAACATAAGTTACAGCCCATGTGGTCTATCTATGTCAATGCTCAAAGTGACACATGCATCCATATCTATGAAGTTTTGTTTCATTTAACGGAGAGAAAATGTCAAAGCCGACAAAACCTAAGTAACAAGGGTTTTTATAGTTTAGTAATTGTAATTTATCACCGAAATTTGAACTCTAATTTGTTACGTTTCTCCGTTACTGACAACAGTAATGTAATTACAGTAGTTCGTCACCCTCAACACTGACTATGGCAAACTACAAATTCTGTTCTTCTGCTTGTAGACAAAAAGATCAATTTACGTCTAGGTTTTTCTCATTGAAGCACTAAACTGTACGGCTGGATAACTCCAATACTGCTCGCCCTTCTTGTAGCACCACTAATGTTAGGGGCTACAAGCTAGCAGGCGAGAACGTAAACAGATGGGTGATGGGAAAAGGGGGTGGAGCTGGTCTGCACCAACAGAGGCAAATTTCTAATGAACTCCTGCTGCTCTGCAGAAACTATGTCCTAGAAAACAATTTAGGTTTAAAACAGCATAATTATAATTAAGACCACTTGGAACATTTTTAAAATAGACCAAAAGTGGGGCTTTAAAGTGGAAAAAACTGAACTAGAGTTAAACTTTTTTTTAACAGATTTCACAAAAAAGCGTTTGAGTTTCTTACCCTCCACGTGTGACCTTCCTCCATGGCAGCACACTGAGCTTCAACGGGGTTGTCGATCACCCTGCCTATCCTCCCTGAGAAATCCATGGCCACCAGGGAGTTCTCCGATACACTCCTCTAGAGGGCGCCAAAGATGTGCAACAGTTAAAAAGATGCAAACAAATGGAGCAACACCCTTAAAGAGCATTGGAAAAATGTTTAAAAATATACGAAAAACTGATTTTAATTTATTGTAATTTCTTTTGCCAAAAAAATTTGTATATAAAGTAAATTAAAAAAATCAGCTTACCACAGGAGCTGAGAAGGGTGTAAGCAGCGGTTTCCTTTGTTGAGGCAACTTATAGTTCTGATACAAAATAATCCCATACTGCAAAACCAAAGAAGTCGCATTATTGTTTGTAAAATGTTAAACAGACTGGACATAAAAACAGATAAATAACCATAAAATTAGCCCAGAGGTGTCAAACTCCAGGCCTCGAGGCCCAAGTCTTCTGCTGGTTTTCCAGAAATCCCTGGATCAGGTGTGTTTACCCCAGAGATCTTCAGGACTTGAAGGCCGTATTCTGAGGCCTGGATTCTGACACCCCTGAGTGAGTGAATTTCCTGTTACCTTAAAGAGTCTGAAAGCAGTCATCCAGCAGGTCCTGCTCTGTTCATCTTCCGCACACAGCATCCTCAGCTCCTTCATTTCCCCTCTTGCTTTATTAGGCTGACGGTCAACAATTTACAGAGTCACGATTTAAATCACACCAAAAAAGTGCGAATTTACGACATAAAAAGGATGCAGGTTCTCTGACACAAAACCACAATTTGGACTCACTTTGATACAGAACTGAAAGTCTGTGGGCGCACTGTGCTGCTTCTTCCCCGTGATGACAGTGAAGATGTTGCTGTCCTCCAGGTCTGCTAGTAACTGCAAATGCCGAGGTTCCTAGAGACAGGAGTAATTAATAAGTCAAAAAAATGAAAGGGAGAAACAGCCCGAGGGTTCACTGACAGACAGGCGTAAGAACCCCCCCATTAATAACAGCTTTGAAAGCTTCATTCTCACGTGGGCTGCTACCTTTGAGGCTCCTTTTGTAGAACAGTAGAGTCCCGAGCGGCGCAGGAACATGTAAACTTTCTTCCACGACTTCCGACCCACCTCCTTGATGTAAAGATAACCCTGTATTTCTGGACAGCTGTTGGTTGAAAGGAAGTTCTGAAAGGGAAAACAGGAAGTCAAACTTAGTTTTTTTCTGCTCTTGATAAAAGAGCGCTCCACCTCATTAAGTTCTTTGATAGTCGGAGCTGCTGCAGACACCATTCACAGAGGCAATGACGGCAGGGGCTTGATGATTTAGTTGTATGACTAACTGTACTAATAATTCAGTTTGCACCCTTTTTATGGGTTAACCTGGTTAGCCATTTACTTTAATTGTGTTTCCCAATCCTATCACAAAGAGGCAGATAGGATTATTACATCAGATCAGAATTTGTGGTTCGCGGCTGAAAAAAAAAAACCAAACCTTTTCCAGAAGCCTTCTCGATATTTGAAACATCTGCTTCTGATTGGGTTTGGGAAAAAACCCAAAAAATTTCTCACGACAAGACAACATTTTTTCCGACATTTGCAGACTTCCACCACTAAGACCTTGTTACAAATGCTTCTTGCGTAAAATGGAATATTGCAAACACCTGGATGAGCTCGGCTCATTGAGCGCCTCGGTTTTGGATGGCGCTCTAATTGAGTGCAAAGGAGCTTGTGTTTAGAAGAAGTCAAACACTGAGAAGTCCTGACACGACTCCAGCTCTATTCCCACTACACAGCCATGCGAGCGGCAGGAGTTAAAAGCTTTCCGTGAGCGGCGGGGATGAAGGGGGAGATCTGCGTTACGTAAAACGAGAGAATGCATCTAAGCTTCCATCCATCAGGGCCGGACGAAGCCCCTCCAAACCCTAAAAGAAGTGTTCTGGGAGGAATCGATACGGCGCATGAGCGAAGACTTGGCTGATTTCACCCATGGGTGCTGGGCGTGTGGTGTGGAGACAGTAGTGTCAACAGGGGATCAACAGTAGTTATTACAGCCAGCTCCGACGAGACACTCAGTCTAAGGGTCAGGGGTGAGCCACGCCAGCGTGATTGTACAGTATGCAGCAGGTGCTGAGGTGAAGGAAACCGTGCGTGTCGAGGAGAAGCGAGGAGGAGTACCTGAAGTAGCTGAGATGGTGGAATTGTATGATTGGTTTCCTGGCACCACGCTACCATGTGCTCTGGGAAAAACGTCTGTTGGAAGAGGAAGGCGGAGCTTAGAGACAATGTCAGGGATTGTGACAGTAATTACAGGGCTGAGGTGCAGTGACAGAGTCAGACATCATGCAAATGTTCACACCGCACGCTGTCATAATATTTCACAATTTTCAAACTGCTGCCATCCAAAATGTATTTAAAGTGTTTTAAACAAAAATGTCTACAAGTTGCAACACATTACAGCATAAAGACGTCAGGAGTGACACTTTAGGTAGCGTCTAAGAAACGTAATTACCAAGGGATTTCTGAAGAATTCATATTTGGCATAGTTCTTTCTGAAGAGGAATCTACCATCGCTGTTCATGGAGGCCTGGACTTGAACCACCAACTCATGGTCCTCTAGACAGCGCTCTGACGGGAGACAGAACAACAACATAGCAATGAGAAATAGCTCCTATTTACTCACTACTTCATGCACTATTTTGAAGAGTTTTTGAAGAGTTGTCCGAACCTACAATTAAAAAATCCAATAACTTGGAAATTTCCCAGAAGTCTTTGTGCTTCAATGCTCACTAGATTTGCAAATAAAGACCACAATGCATTGCGTTGGAATGATTTTTAACGTAAAAAAAAACAGTTTTCATCACTAAAACACAGTGGATTCATAAAAACTCTTTAAAAATATTCAATTTTTTAAAGTTTTCATTTCATCAGTGACTTCATATTTGCCATTTTAAAAAGTAGTGAGCATGGTGTCTGGTTGCTTTTAAAATCCAGGGTACTGGATAGTTTCACACTATATAGTCTTTTTTTTTAATAGTTAGGGAGTAGAAAGGGAATTTGGACATAGCCTATAACTCTTCCATATTGCTGAACTTTGAAACATTCATTAAATAAAAGGTTTTTCAAAATAAAATGGGTTTTAATGGGAGAAATCTGGAAAAATTCCACTTAAACTATAGGACTTTCACAATCCTTGTTTATCCAGGAGTACAGATGAACTCATGTTCTTGTGTTACAACGATAAAACCTTGAAAACAATCAACATAGTACGAAGGAACAGAGACGGATATAGGATTTCCTTTGATGTGAAATAGACAGATAAAGCCCAGAACAACAATAAAGAAACCTCGTAAAGAAACTGATAAGAGTAATGTTATCCACAGTTTGTACTGATGTGAACTGAGAGGCCACAAGGTGAGAGTGAAAGGCTCCATAAAGAGGCCTGTTTATGGTTTGCAGCTGGATATAGGGACAAGTCGTTAAACGTTCAGAGAAATGTTTTGTGGTCCGAAGAGCTAAGCTGGAAATGTTGAAGGAAACACTTTCTAGCATCAAGCACAGTGGTGGTAGTGTCATGTTGTGGGGATGCATTCCTGGGGATTCAATGCTAAAAGTGTAACAAAAAAGTAAAAAGCAAAAAAAATTCCCTTTTCTAAAATGGAAAAAATAAGACTAAATAATAAGTCAACTGCAGCTGTACTAAAAAAGAAAGATAAACTGAAAGAACAAATCAATAATTCTTTATAATTTTCCAGGGGATTAACAAAAAAAATAAAATAATGGAACACATCCACACAAAACTTCTCCCCGTTTGTCCATAGTTATGTCATGTTTGAGCACTCAACATTTTTCCAGCTGTTACACGTTTGCATTGTATTGTTGCACCGGCTTAGAGGCCACTTAGAGCGGCATTAGGTGTCCTTCAAAGCGTGACCCTGCAAGAATTCATGCCTTGGGCCAAAGAGAAGCTGTTGTTCTTTAACAAAACTCCATTAGTGTCATTTTATAAACTCCCATTTGCAGTGAATTTAATTAAAGTTGCTTGGCTTGTTTCTTTGAGTTAATCAGAGTTTCTGAACTGTAAACTGCACAAATCCTAAGTCCTTTTCCTGCATTCTCATGGCAGTGTCACCTTCTTTCCATTTCATTGCGCTGCCAATGTGGTGAGACAGTCATGTTTGTGTCTGTGACTCACTACAGCAGCTTTAACTTGCTCTGCCCTACTTGTTAACCTTTGTGAACTGAGAAAAGGTCAGCGTTACTTATCCTAAAGGGCCATTTGATCCTTTCTGTCAGTGTGCAGGAGAGTGGGGCTCAGGCGTACCGGCTGTGTACATTTACATACGTTGGAAACGCTAAATTTGGAACCTGCAAAACGAAATATATGCAGCAATAAAGTAAGCTGAAGTTTCGGCCAAATCAGAGCTTGAAATAGCCTAATTACTGTAATTAAATAAGACTAATGCCACTAAATGAAATGTAAGCTGGATATTTTTGCTTTTGGAAGCATCACTCCAAAAGCTTTAGATTGCTGCTTCATCATAGGCCGTTTTCTGCAAACACAAAATGCTATAAATAGTTATTCTAGATGGGAAAAAGAATACAGTTGCAGTGCAGGTGCTTCAGAATGACAGAAGGGCTATAATGGAACAGTGACTCGCAGCCAAAGATGATGTCATTCAAGCAAACAAGCATCCCTGCATTTGATAGCACCCAGTCAGGCAGGAGAAAAATAAGCAGATCAAGACGTTCGGGTTAAATATTAGGTTACAGCCTCGGAGTCTGTAGTTTGCAGTATGTTTTCTAGAGGTTCCCTCCCCCGACGGAGAAACACCCAGGACAAACACTCCCACAAAGAAAAACGCCATCTATCCTCCCGAAAACCCTCTTTGTAAGAAATGACGGTTCTCTCTAACATCTGCTACAGAAATGAGCGGCGGCGCACAGGCCCAGCTTCTCCTCATAATGGCCTTCTCTTCTAGGGGGAAGCTGGGTTGTTAACGTTCAAGCAGGCCACAACTTTTCAAAGCTACTGTCTGATAGCCAAGTCCAACAGAAAGTCATCCCGACGTGAATGCAAAGCTTTCATCCCCAATCATGTGGAAACATTTGAATAGTGCAAATATTATTTTGCAAGGAAACTTTTGCTAAATCCCTAATTGCAAATGAATAGCTTAGTAATATATTGTATTTTTTGAGTTTTTTTGGTGTCTTAGCTTTTCAAATTTAGTGAAAAACACTTGTTCTACTGTAGAAGAAACCGACAAAGTTGATAGCAGTGACTTCAAAAGGTAAAGTTTACACAAGTTCATGTATGTCTATGCAAAATCCTAATGGAAAAAACACAGACTGCTTTCTTATACTCTTTTTTTTAACCTACTACTTTAATCTTTAATTTTAACTTTAGCCTATGGTTTTGTGTGTTATTCCTAACATGTGAAAGTATGACAACATGTATTTTGGATTTTTTACAGTACGTCAGTTAACAAAATAATTTCACAAGAAAGTAAGTTTCTATTCCCAGTTTTCATAAACAACAAAAAAAGAACAAAACGACATTAAACCTGTTCTGAGCGTACAACCAAATTCCGACCCTTCTCCCTAACTACCACTATAATATTTACAGAACCATCGTGGCGTGGATTTTAAAAGCAATTCCAGAAACCATGCTCCCTACATTTTTATGTATTTATTTTTAAAACAGTAAATATGACGTCACCAATTTATCAAAGGAAACACCTAATAACTAAGAAAATTTACCAAGATCATTTATGAATCCACTGTGTTCTGATGATGAAAACTTGGATGGTTTATTAAAAAAATATGTTTTTTCTTCACATGAAAAATCATTCAAACGCAATGCATTGTGGTCTATTTTCGTCAATCTAGTGAGCATCGATGCACAGTAAGAATTTCTAGGGCACTCCGTTTTGGAATTGGAGATTTCGACAACTTTCCAAAATGGCGAACGCACTATAAAGTGGATTTTGTAGTGAGTAGTAAAAGAATTTGAACATAGCCTGAAACAGCATTGATCTATGATAAATTTAATAAATTTAATAATAAACTTATGATGCCACACGATCTTTGACACAAGGAAAAGAAACAGTAAGGCATATTTTAAGCTCATCAGGCCGCACATCCACTTCCAAACATAATATCCTGTCTTATAAGCTCTAAATTAACAGCTGGAATACTTTTTTTATGCAAAAAAATAGTTGAAGATTGAACCATCCATCCAAACACAATTCAATAAACAACAAATACATCCGCTTTGTGCCTAAATTGCTGTAATTTTTTTCTATTAATTTAAAAGGCGTGAAAAACCAGATACAGAATTGCTAAAATAGCTGAAACAAATAGGTAATGAAAGTATAATTATTGGGGATGTAGGGTTCATTGATATATCACAATATTTAATTTGAAGACACTTATATCGATATAAAATTCTGACAAGGTGTCCTTCATCGTCTTACTTTTGTTTTCCATACTGTTTTGGCTCCTGACCCCTTTAAATGTCAGATTTGGCCACATTGGAAATAAAAAGCACTTAATTTGACCATACTTTTAGAACCTTATTGGTTAAGGTACATTCATTCTATTTTTTTTTCTTAAACTGAAAAATATCTTCAGACAATGCTGACAATTCCCTTTAGATATAAATATTTGTTGATTTACCAAAAGAAAAGCACCAAGAATTTGTGGGCAACAGTAACTTGTATATGAGATACAGTTGCAGAGCTTAAATATATGATTATGAAATAAAATACATTTTGCTACCTTATTATTATGAAAAGTGTATAAATATTCAGGTAAAGATTTTTTTTCCTTACAAGTGGAAAACTGTTCTGGAAATCTTGGAATATATCATAATATGCATTTTATTGTGAGACACGTATTGGGGTACATAATGTATTGTCAGACTCTTGCCAATACACACAACTAATCATTATAAAAAAAAGTGGAACCCACCATGGACAGTTCTGAACTTTCACTCAAAATAAAACAAAAATGAAAAAGAATGTTGCATTATTTAAAAAAAAATCTATCTTTCAAGGAGGATATTTGTCTTGAACATTGAGTTATATTCTTTAGCTTTCACTGATTTCCATGCAACAGCAGCTCTGTATATTCAATTACGTTCCTCAGCTGCCTCCATTACAGAAAATAATCGACTTGTCAACACAAAAATAACCTCTCTTCGCCACAGCAACCTTTCCCACAGCCACCGTGTTGTTCTTGGTTGGATCATTAGATGTTCTGGCTGTGTGCATGCCTGTGCTACATAATGTGCCCAAGCACTCATGCCTGCATGAGAATATGCGCCTACCATATCATCTACCCAACTATGCAGGCACGCATGCATGGGTACACACCTGTGCGAGTCGATGACTATATTGCACGTCTCGGCCTACCATGTGTGAGTAAATGAGTGCGCGAGTGTCGAAGGGTGCTTGAATAGCATAGCAGGTCTCCAGCCACTTACCTAGCCCCAGCAGTGGGTGGTGTTCAACAAGCACCCAACTGTTGTCATCCAAACAATGGCTTTTATACACCAGGAGCTGGCACAGGTCCCTGGCCATCATGTCGGCTGGGATCTCGACGACTTTACCAGCGCCATCCTCGCTGAAGATCTTCACAATCTGGAAAAAAGGGAAAAGCAGAGTACATGACTATTTCATAAATGTACTCATTTCAAAGAAATTTTAATCACTTTTTACAGTGTACAGGGGGAAAAAAAGGACTTTAGGACAGATCGATTTTGAAAGCTCGCCCTAATAGGTGGGTGAAACCAGTTATTTTCTTTAAACACTGGCAAAGTATTTGCCGTATAGCACCCCGTGGACTATACCATACACAAGCCTGTCATTATGACACACAATAGAAAAGAACAGACTCTTAAGACTATGTAGTAATTGTGGTCTTAGAAATCAGAGACGAGCTCCTCTTACAGCCACTTGTAGGTGTAATATAGAAGCAAATACACTGCGCAGTATAACAAGCATCTGCTCTTGTGAACACAAAGTCGAAATGGCTATATACACCATGCTGTTACTTAAAATGGAGGGAAGGAAGAAGTTTCCAATTATAGCTTCCCAGGAAAATGTATGTTAACTATTCAAAGACAAACTTGAGTTTCTCTTTTGCGACTTCACCCGGTTCAACATACGCGTTTTTCTTCTTAAGGATCTTTACTTTTATCCGTCAGGGTTCGTTGACTTAAAAAAATGCGTCAAGCGTTGAGCGGACTACATATCATCTGTGCAATAAATCAGGAATAACCCAATGTGAATTCGCCATCATAAATGTGTTGCGTGGATGCATTTACATGAACAGGACAAACATTCAGCCGCTCACAGAGAAAACTGGAGCAGCCTACTTAACCTCCAGAGGGATCCAGCCTTGTTAGCCTACACAAGAAGCCAGTCTACTCAACGCTCACTTGTAATGGATCTGTACAACTAAATATTTGCAACAAAAAAATCTAGTTTCTTTTCAGAACAAAGAAGCAGCTTAAACTAGCCAGCCTGTCTCCCGATGGAACGAAATTCCTCTGACATATCTGACTTTTTTTTTTTATTGCTCTGCTCCCATGCTGAAAAGGCAAACTGGCCCCTTGAGGTATTTACACATTCAATTTCAAGCTGGCATGGCAGCACGACAAACACGAACGGAAGAAGACATGATGGAACGGAGACGTTCCAGGAGAGGGGTCAAACGCAGAAAGAGAGCTGCCTTACCTCCACGGCTTGCAATAGACAGCAGTCCGGCGAACACGAAGGCATTTTGGACTGAGCCTGGCTCCGCAAAGTCACATACACACCGAGTCACCACAGTTTCTATGACAAAATACCTTTCCTGCACTGTCGCCTGGGCTCCTTCCACAAAGGAGGATGGAAAATTCAAGGCCAACTACCTGTGTTTTAGCTAGATCCTCAGTCTATCTGTAGGCATCCGGGTGTATCCTCAAAAAAAAGAAGGAAAAAAAAGGGGGAAAAAAAGGAAAAAAAAAAAAGAAGAGAGTGTGTGACCCAAAGCCAGGTTTGTGTGCAGCACACAGGACAGAAAGAGTCCAAGTCAGCGTTTGAATGGCAGCAGGTAACAGTGCAGTGCTTCCAGTGCCGGCTCAGTCTGACAACTATCGCTCTTCCTCTCCTTCCTTCCCTCTCCCTCCCCCTCACAAAGGGTTACAGCCACCGCCACGGGCTCCAAGGCACACTGAATCAAACCACACGCTCACCGACCAATCATAAAGCTCCAGCGGGCTGATGTAATCATTCCCACACAGACCTAGGCGCACAGAAGCACACACACACACCCTCCCTGAGAGGCATACACACTCCAGCAGACACACAGACGCAATGTCATGCACAGACACAGCCAACTTTTTCAGGCCCTTCTAAAGCTGCCTGCCTCAGTTTCTTTTTCGAGCTTGATGCATGAGGGATCATTTGAGCAGGGTGTGGAGCGGGGAGGAGAAGAAGGGGGAAAAAAAGGGAAAAGTTGTTATCTTTTTGCTCCAAGTTTTCATGCGTAGGCTTTTTTCTCCTTTCTTTTTTCTTTTTTACCTCTTCACCTCTCCCTCCCATTCCTTTTTGCTCCCCCCCAGCCTAACTTTGAACTCAGCAGTCAGATCTCGCTGCCTCTTACTGTAAGTCTCATTACAGAGCAAATGAAATGAAACAAAGCTGGAGCAGCACTTGAGGATTCTGACCTTCTGCTGCTTCCCTAGTGCTTTGCTTTGTGCCAACATTTTTTCCTTTTTTTTTCTCTGTCAGAGCAAAAAAAATAAAGTTTTTTGCAACTCATCCCCTTCACAATCCTTGTTTCTAACTCTGATGATTAATCGACTTCACAGTAAGTTGCCCTTGAGGAACCACTCCGATGAAAATCGAGATTTTGTGTGCTTTTAGCGTGTTCTTGTGGCATTTTTCTGACGACAAACACATATATAGAGAAAATTCAGCTTAAAATTGCGTATTTCTTTAATCATATCATGAGCAGAAAAAAAATGCTTGTATTATTGATGTATATATCCTGATACATCCACTTGTAGACGACTAAATCCGTGTAGGTCTGGGTCAAAACTCTTAACTGGATAGCTCCAGAATTACAGGTAAGGGGCTATAAGCTAGCGGGAGTGTAAACAAATGGGTGAGGGAAAGAGGGGGTGGGCTTACTACACATCACCAGTTCCGCCCACAACTCAGAGGTGAATTTCTACTGAACGTCTGCCACTCTACAGCAACTTTGTACAAGAAAACAACTTATTTTTTGGCTAAAAGTGGCATAATCATAATTAAAAGACAATTGGGAACGCTTTTAAAATAGAAAAAAAAGATGACTGGTATGGGACTGTAAATCAATTATCCACTAAAGGATGAATGAAATGGTGTTGAAAGGCACAACAGGCTCGAAAACGCAACTCCGTTTACAACACAGGCAAACTTTGAGGAGTCAAAGAGGGAGGGGACAGGGGAACTTTGAGCCTGGGAGATAGGAGAGCAAGCGATTATACATGCACAGAGGCACGTATGTGGGTGTGTGAGGGATAAGGAAGAAATTGACATAGACGGATGTGAAGGGGGAATGAATAAGAGTGGGAAGCAGAAGGAAGTGAGAGCAAGAGACGCAGTCTGGTGACACACTGCAGCAGAATGTGGTGGATGAATGCTGTCTACTATTAACTGCGAGTCCGGCCTGCACAGCTGTGTTCCTTACCCACCCCCTCACTGCCACGGCGCTCACTCACACGGGCCAACATACACTCCTAGGTCTTCGTCACAGTTTGCCAGTAAAAGGGGAAAGCCCACAAACGGTTGCATAGATCATAAATGGTGTTGCAGCTAATATTTTTAGTGTTTTAACAAAATTTACAATATATTTACACAGCTTTGAGAAGTGTTAAAAAAAATTACGATTTTTGCTTTTTCGTCCTTTAGATTAAAGGAAAAACAAAAAAAATGACTCCTTTGTGATGAGTTCAACAGGTTCAACTCAAACTAAAAGGAACTACAAAATCGCCACAAGGCAAAGAAACAGTTTTTGTTTCGGCATAATTGAGATAATACAAGTGTCGACTCAAATAAAAATAAAAAAACCCTCCTGTCTTTCTGTGCGTGCCTCACTTGCGCGGGAACTGGCAATTCCAGATCTGAAGAAGAGTTGTGTTTACTAAGTAAACAAATAAGGGGGGAAAAAAATCCTGCTGAAGTCACACATGACAGGAACTTTATGAACACAGCTATCATTGCAAAATCCTGTTTAATTCAAGTTGAAATCCGCAGTTCACCTTATGTAAACAGAGCCAGAGGTTCACACACTAATATGTCGAACAGATTAATTACACATTCTTATGTCAGAGAAAAAAGGAGGCAAATGATCCGTTTGACTTCTCAAAGCTGTTTGAAAATACCAGTGAAATTTGAATTACATAATACTGAAAGCAAGAGATGGAACTAACATAAGGAGGCTTTGTGGTGGAAAGAGAAACCAGGACAGAGCGTAGGCAGCTGGTAGGAGAGTACATTCAAAAAAATGTAAGTAGCCACCATGAAGTCATCCACTGGCTTGTCGACTTGAATATTTTCTCGTTGGCCATTCTAGCTGTGGATTTTTAGAGGAAAAAGTGATTCATGGGTCTGGCAAAAATTACTCTTTGCAAGGTTATAAGGAATGCGTAAGTATTAGAATAATTCAGAAATATTCACATACAACTCAATATTTTATTATAAAGTACATTTAAGCCTCGTTTCCAACTAGTGGTGCGGTACAAACTGATTGCGTAACGTTGTGTCATACTAGTGAGACTACGGCAAAAGTGAAGCTAACAACAACAATTGGAAGTCATCCAGCAGCTCTTTCTTTTTCCTACTCGACTTTTGGTACTTGGTACGTACAAAACATTTAATGTAGTTTGAGAGAAGATTGCTGGTGGCTAAGTGGAATACCGTCACTTTCATTTGTCGTAATGACCTTCCACCAATCAACAGATTTCAACAGTAGATTCAACCTAACCGGTACGTTCCTTTTTTCCAATGGACCTTCAACCAAGAGCTTTCAGCAGAGATTAAATGAATGCCCTAACAAGTAATCAGTTGAACCAATTACCTCCTTTTTGCTACCACAACAATCAATGCTTTAAATTTGTCCATGGCTATTGCGCTATTCCTACACTTTTTACATCACTTGACTACCGGCTACGGTGGCCATTTTGGTCCAGTTATTCCAGTCTGGGAGGGGATTGTATTCAGACTGATGAATCTCAGGACGAACTAAAGCTCAATTAAATTGGAAACAAATCGAGACCATCTCGAAAGCGGTTGCTGGTCCGACACCAAGATTTGTTTGCTCATATTCAGACTGAAACTTTGGTCTGAATTATTAAGGGGAAAAAAATATAGTCACTTTAAGCAGATCAAATGTGTCCAGTGTGAAGACACTCTAAGCTTTAGAGAAACAGTTTCATTTGGATGTTGCCTTTTACCCTCTTTCGTAACAGAAACTTTCTTTAACATCTAGCCAACCATTTTCTTCACCTACTATATCCCTTTCGTGGTCACCAAGTTGCAAGAGCCTGTCCCAGCTATCGTTGGGCGAAGGCAGTCACCAGTCTGTCCCAGGGCACACAAATACTCCTACACACACACAGGGACACTTTAGCTAACCAGTTAACCTATGAAGCACGTTTTTGGACTATGGGAGGAAGCTGGAGAGCCTGGAGAAAATCCAAGGATGCAAACTCCAGACAGAAACCACCACTAACCACTCTACTTTATATGATAACATTTAAAAATTTTTCAGTTCAGAAAGTACATCATCTTTTAGCTCTGTTCTTGTCTCCCAAAAAAAAGGTCAAAAGTCTTAACATCCACATTCAGTTAGAAAGAAGATAAAAGTTAAACTCATGTAGAGCTTTAGAGAGCCAATACATGCAGCAAGGGGGGCAACTGTTATCTAAGTCAGTACAACAATTGGCTTCTGTTTGAAAAATTGTTACATGTCTCATGAAAAATGATTGTAGCACTTGTGGTACCTCCTGATAAGAGCAAATAGTTTGTTGCTGAGATTAAAATGTGTTTGGTGCATGTGTTACGCCCGCGGCTGAAGTGTGTGGTACAACAATCAGGTCACCTCCTTTTGTGCAAGGCTCAGACGTAGATTTAAAAAGGTACAAATGACCACAAACATCTCAATTTTGAAAGAAAAACATACTTATTTTGTCTATGGGAGTCATCCATGCATATGATTGTTATAATTGGTCAGTACATGTTTCCATCTTTTTTATGGTCATCTAATTTTATTAGAACTGGTTGCTTTAAAATAGTTTGATTGTATAATGATAGATTTAACTGAGTGGCTCTCTCAACAGTAAGATGAATGAGATCCGTTGAAAGAGAGCTTTATTGGTCGAGTTGAATCAACACACTGCCTCGGATTTATGTCATAGGCCTCCTTCAGAGTTGAGAAAAATCAATGATCAAGTGCGTGCAATCAAGCATTTAGAAAGATTCTTTTGTTCTTTTAATCAAGTCCTCATTCAGACGGAGGGGCAGAGCAGGGCCTCTCCACCAATCTGATGACTCAGGTCTGAAAGCTGACCAGTGATGTAATTCCTTAGGGAGAAACTGAAAGCCTAATGCAGCACGCACACACACCCACACACACACACACATACATTTGCACAATCCATCAGACCCACAGGCACCCAGATGTGCGTTTAAACATTTAAAGATCCATAAATCATCATTGCAAAGTATGTGCACATTTACTCTGTAATGCACTTTCTGCAAACGTATACACACTCTGGGACACCTAAATGTCACAGCTGTGGAGATAAAATGCATAAACAGACAAAAGGTAAAGAGAACTAAAAAAATAAAAAATACCCAAAAGGATCGAACCGTCGTTAAGTTGTGGTCAGCACAGGCCATCCAAAAACTGATGCAGGTGGATTTTGAAACTCTAGTGTCTGTATGCAGCAACCAACACCGATCACTTTGTGAAGTGCCTCAGAGTCTATATATAGTTATGCTGGTATTACACACACATTACAAGACATTACATCAGACAGAAGTTGGTAAAAGACTCTGGAGTCATTAGGCTTGAAATCCAGCATACACTTTAAGAACCATGAAATCCAATGATGGTGTGAAGCATCTAAAACGGAATCTGGGAAACAGCTGGGTTACTGAGAGGAGTCAGCACTGGCAGAACGGTGGAGGAATACAAAAAAAAAACCCTTGTAGCATAATTGTTGCCAAATATAGATCTTTTAGGTTCAGCCTTCAGAGTGTAGTCATATGCAAACTCAACACTGATGACATCCTGCTCGTCAGCCCTTTCTGGTGAAATATGGGGATTTTCTCTTTGACTCACCTCCACAGGGATTTCTTTGACCCACGGTTATAACACAAGCAGTGGCAGAACTAGAAATGTTGTAAAGGGGGGGGGGGGGGAGGACTTTGGAAGGAGCAAATGGGAATAGCAAAGTGGAAGGCCATTACAGATGAAAGAAGCAAAAATAAGAATATCAGTTTATAGTAATATAGTTATAGTAATTCTGATTTCTAGATTTTATTGAAAAATATTACTTTTTATTTTTGCAATGCTTAAAAAAATCTTGCATTGTATTTCTTAATCTTTGTCACAAATGATACTAATAATGACTCAAAAACTGTGTGGCGATTGTTTGCCCCATGTACCTCCGCCCCTGGGTAGAAGTATGTGTAATTCTGGTTTGTCTTATTGGGAATCACAACCCTTCAATACCATACACAAAGTCAAAATCTAATTGGCTAAAATTGCTGTAACACAGCACATAAAAGCCCCTGTCGACCCTTTAACAGTGGTGAAGTCACTGGCAACGTCTAAAGAACACACACTATGATATACCGTAACTCCTCAACTGTTCACTTTGAATCAGCCGATTCCGATGCGGAGAAAAGCGGATTTTCACCGATATGCAACACATTACTGACGTAAAGTGTCGCATAACGGCGCAAATGCGGTGCTCTCTAGAATCAGTTGATTTATGTTGATTGTGTTAGCACTTCACTACTGTAAAGTATAGCATATCAGCACAAGGCTGCTTTCCTCTGCTTCAAAGAAGGGCTGGGTATTGATCATTTCCAGAACCCATTCGATTCACCAGAGCCTGGACTGATCCGATTCACGACCCCCCGATTCTTTCGATCCACTCAATACAATTTGATTCTTTTTAATTTTGAGTTTACACATTTAGACACATTTGTTAGGAAATACATTAATAAAGTATATATTTTTTGAAGATATTCGTATAAATCTGATACAATTCACATGTTGTAAAATGTATCAGTGAAATAATAAGATTGTTAGCATACAGTGTTACAAGGATTCTCAAAAGGGGAAGCCCTAACAAAAGTGTTCAGATCATTAACATATGAATGTGTTCTGCTTCTCCTGGAGGGTGTTTCAGTTTGGCCACTAGGTGAAGCTTGCGCTGTAGTATTACACTGTGCTTTAGACCACAAATGGTTACTTTTAAACAAATGTTTCTTTTAAAAAGGTTTGGAAAGTTCATCCCTGTGTGTTTATAAAGCTTTTCATTTAGACAGCAATGAATGTTTAGGTCGACCCAGCATTAGCATTAGCCGTCCAGTGAGGAATTCCATTAAACGTTAGCATCAAGCTAGCTTTTATGTGCTAAATCGATTATTGGTTTATTAAGCTTAGATCAATTCAAATTTGAGTTATCGATTTTATAAACCCAACCCCACTTCAGAGTCTACTGGAATTGAAAGGTAAAAAGCAATCAAATAACTTCTGTGTAACCCGTGCCTAAAAATGACAAGAATCTACACAAGTATTGCTTGATGAGGTCTTAAGAAAAAGTCTTACCAATCATACCAAGATGAGTAGTGTTCAAACAGTTTTTGGTATGAGACAAGTTTCAGAAAATCTAAACTCAACGTGATGCCAAATTGCCGTTTAAGCTCTTTGTTGTATTTTCAAATCAAATGGTTTCACTGTATTCAGCAGTCATGCCGCTCTGTTGTTTCCCACAGACCACCAGTCTTATAAAAGGCAGCATTTTCAACATTTTACTAACAGTGCGTCCCACTCCTGAAAACCACAACACTATTCCATGAAAAAAACCTCCGTCTTTGATTGGCTGCTTCGCCTCACATGACCCACCAAAGGTCCCACACGCTCTCTAACAAGTACACTCTATAAAAGCCCCACTGGCTGTAATGTGGGGCTGTGGGTGGTCTGGGCTGCCCCTGGAAACGTCCCAGATGATGAGACGGAGACACAAAGACCTGAATGAGCTTTGGACAATTGACTGTACCCGCTCAGCGCCTCCGGCCATCAGGAGTGATTGCACGATTGTGTGCAGTGTGTGTTGCTACCATAACTCTGCTGAGTCATGAGGAAGAACCAGTAAACTGTACCTTGCTGTCCAATTACAGCATTAAAATAAAAGCCAAGACACAAAGGCCTATCTGGACTTTGTTTTTTCACCTAAACAGTGCTGGTTTAGAGCCAATGTCTGACTTAGAAAGCAGTTTTTTGGGGGTTTCGGTTTCTGCCACTGGGCAGGAAAACTGTAACCACCCAAACTCTTCAGCAACACACAGCTGAGACCAAAAAATGGGGGCTGGGCGTGTGGTTAGGGAGGCCGACACAAAAGTCATGTCTCATGTGGGTATTTCAAGGAAAAATAAACAAAGACAGATCTGAAAAGCATCAGATATTTGTTTATTTCTGTCCTGTTTTGACATTCAAATCTTGCTGTCGCTATTTGTGTATTCCACCTCTAAGGCAGTATACAATATGACATTATGATTAATATATTATCAGTAACACTTTGTTGCCTCTTTGAGGCACACAATTGTGGCTTGAGGTTTTTTCTTAATTGTGTGAAAACACAATAAATGTAACAATTGAAATTGAACTGCCATGCTTTAGCTGAAATGAATTTTATAGGAGCAAATTTGGTTTAATGAATGACTGATGCATTTCTATCATACGTCGTTTTATTAATTATGTAAAATGTATGTAAAATATGTGTATAATGTTTTAAAAATAAGTATGAATTTATATAGAAACATGATAATCAACAACAATGCATTTTATTTAAAAAAAAATCTAATGGATATCATAGAAATATTACTGTTTATGTATGCCAATAATGTACCAGGAACTGGCAATACTACAACCACACCACCCTTGGAAAATCAATTTGGCAATATATTGCGAAATTTTGCGACCGAAACAACAACAACTGAACCAGCCTGTGTTAAATGTTCAGTCAAAAAAATAAAAGGAATTTTAACATTTTATTACCATGAAAGATGTATATAAATATTCGGGTAGTTTTGCTCTTAAAAAAGAAAAAAGTGAAAAATTGTACTGTTACAGTTTTGGAATATATCGCGATACGTATCGTATTGTGAGACACGTGTTGGGATATGTATCGTATTGTCAGACTCTTGCCAGTACACACCCCATTACATTGATGCGCATATATGCCCGTTTCTGGCTCATTCACGCATCACTATGCAAGTTTCTACGATCGTTTTTGGGCTCTACATACAACATGCACGGCCGCTGAATGCATGTTGAAAGGTCGCATTTTGACCAATCAGACTCAGATTTGGTAGTAACATATAGGTATGACACTAAGTCTTTCATATATTGGAAAGAAAAAGCTTGGAGCAAGATTCCGGAGATTTGCACCACTTTGACATTTCGCACCAAAGCCTCTTCCAACAGTAGGTGACAGATATGCGCTAGTAAACAGTAGCACATATGTTTTTAGCGTGTTAAAGAACGTGTCTCACATGCCTCGTGTGAACGTTGCACCAGAGAAAATGAAAGCAGGCTAAATTGAAAAAAATAAGAAAAGGAAACTTTTTTTTTCTATTATTTGCCAATATAATTTAATTAGTATACTGCAGCTAATTTCATTCATTCTACAACGGCTGCTTTAAAATTGTGTGACTGTTCAAATGAGGGTTGGTTGGGAGTGGATGACATCTATGGAGAATTTTCAAGATGAAAAGTGTGAGATACAAAGATGCCCATTGTGCTCTGAAAATACAAAGTCATGTAGAGTGGCAAGCCCTGCCTCCCACCATACATTGTGTCTCTGATGGTTCTTTACGCACAGAACATGCTCTGTCTGTGCGCAATAAAGTCTTAGCACGCAAGGAGACTTAAAGTCTCTGCTGTGCATTTATCTTAAAAGGCAGTCTCTTTGGCTACTACATTAAAACATTGTGATTTTGTTAAGTCAAAGATGTCATTTGATTTCCGTTAAACAATTTGGTACGGAATGACATGCTAATACCAGTTCATTGACGAACAGTACGTTCTGCATGCAACACCGCCACTTTTGAAGACCAGCTTTGTGAAGATGGTTCCTGCCCTATTTAGCGTAGCATCCTGCTGAGGAGAACGCTGCATGATGTCAAATATTTTACCAACAAAGCTAAGAGGGGGAGCAAAAGCTTAATTGTACACCAGTGCCAACTCCCAGTGAGCAGTGAATGGACAGTGAATGTCCTCTCATGCCGCTGCCGACCTGGAGCTATTGTTTTGATGCAGCAGGAGGGGAGAAGATGGAGACAGGGACATTGTAATTGGGAAAACAAAGAGTGACATCAACATTCAAGATATTTGTAGAAATCGCTTCACGGGTTTGTCTGAAAAAGGGATTTGGAAGTTAGTTGAAAACAGAAACTGTAGTTTGTAAAAGCTGCATACAAAGGAAGTAAGGGTTATCACTCTTGCTTTTTAAATTTTAGTCTTTAAAAGTCTTGCATTTCCTAAAAATAGTGAACCTTTCAGGGAAAATACTTTTTTTTTTTTAATTCTACTTGTTCAGTTAGTAAGTAAACAAAAGCTGAGAGCCACTTGTTTTTTTGTTTTTTTTTTAATACAATTATTGGGTTCTGTTATACTCTCCTTGGCCAAATCTGGCATATATCTATATAAACCTCTTCTATTTGAAACAATACACCATTTATATTAATTATTTTATTCATTTTTTGTTTGTTTTAAAAAGATGTGGAGAAGGAGAAAAGACAGGAAGTGTAGTAACGCATGGGATGCAGGGTACAACAGACATTGGATATAAAGTGAAAAAAAATTCAAAATTGAATAAAGTTGCTTGAGACTTAATCCTGTAAAACAAAGAATTGACAGAATTTTTTTTTTTTTTTCACTATGATGTATAAACACTTTTATAAAATCCACAAAAATGTGCTATATACACACACATTTACTTATTTTTTGCAACATAAATTGTGATATGTTGTGTGGTTTGGCAAGTTTTTGCTCACAACTATCAAAATATCAACTTGAGTATTTCAAGAAAAAAAAAGTAGCTTAAAATTTAATCAACACATTTTAACATAGTGTAATGGTGTTTAAAATAATTATTTATAGATACTTTTTGAATTATTTCAATACAATAGTAGTAATTTAAGAACAACTAATAACAATAGATGAGTTATTCCCACCATACAGTTTTGAAACCCAGCTAAACTTTCCACCCAATTGTTTTTGAAGTTTCATAGAGGCAGCCATTTTGAAATGAACATAAAAAGCCCCCTCTAGTGCCCCTAATGGGAAGATGATGAATTACAGGGCAGAAAACATGAACCATGGGTTTTCTAAACTGTGTTAATGAAAATTGGTGCATGATCCCCAATATTATTTGGGTGAATAGAATCACATTTGACCCATTTTAAGACATGTATTGACTATCAGATAGTCTAAGTGAGAGTAAAAATATGAAATAGCTTCCTATTTCTGTACTTTTTTACACAGCAGGCGTCAAAGTGGCCAGAAGTCCGCAATATTAAATAATGAGTTTTTTTTTTTTAAATATACATTTTTCAAGGTTTAACTTGAGATTTTCCAGATGCTACTCTGAGTCATGTCCTCTCCAGAAGTACTCTGATGACACAGCCATAGTCGGATGTGAGGAGATGGAACGAGAAGATGAGTACAGGAGCCTTGACTTCCTGACTTAGGTCCTTCTATGTTTGCAGCAGGATGCTCCACAGGTTTTACCAGTCTGTCATGGTGAGCACCATCTCCTTTGCTTTGTTTTGCTGTAGTGTGACAGGTGCTGTTGTGGGTTTTAAGCAAGGGACTACTGACTGAACTACTGACCATCATGGACAATCTCTCCCACCTTCTCTATAAACAGGGCAAACTGAGAAGCAACTTGAGCAGCAGACTCCTGCATCTCTGCTACTCTAAGAAACGGTACAGGAAGTCATTCCTGCCATCCGCCACCACACTTTATAACTCCACTTTAACAGTCAGATTAGAAAAAAAAACAAAAACGCATGAATGCATCATCTCAGGTGCTCTTCAAGCTTTCAGTCACATTAATTGGGTATTTTATTTTATGTTAATTTGTTTGCTGCTATGTGTACATGCATATAAAAGTTTTTCTTCCCTGTATATTTCATATTGATTTTATTGTGCCGTTACTATAAATGAATTTCCCCACGGGGATTAATAAAGCTAATCTTAATCTTATGTTTGGTAACAAAACAATCAGTCTTTTTTTCTCCAAGAGATATGTGGTTCTTCAAGCTTTTCAAACTATTCTTAAAATGATAATTTTTTGCAAAACTAATGAGAAAAGTTTAAAATGTAAACATTTTAATCTTTCTATTTTTTTATTTTTTTTTAAGGGATGGCGCTCAACTCCCTTCTTTATCCCCCTATTTTTCCAATTTTACTCATTTCTTTTCTCATTTTCAGCAGTTTTTCATAAATCTAAGTTGTCCTACTTTTCCCAGACAGAGAGCGAGCGACACAGAGGAAAAAAAAATGGAAAGGGAGAGCAAAAAGAGAGGGATATGCAGTCTCATGACCTACATGAGCCTAACAGCTCTGTTTAGTTCTGACCAGATGACTAAGGGCGGGGATAAATACCAGACTTTGTCCAACACCTGAAGAACAAACCTGCATGCATGGATGTACAGACAATCAGAAATTACACAAATATTTTTCCATAAATGGCATGTGATGAAACACGGAGTCACTATATCCTTAACCATATACTGTACACAAAATGACCAGATAATGGATAAACACTTTGACCGCTTCTCTGACCGGTAAGCACAGTGAGCAGCAAAGCTTAAAGCAAACAGTATTAAGGACTCCCCTTTGCTGAAGGAGTAACAGGGTCATTTCCTTTCAGCTGGGACACTCTGTTGCTTCAAGTCTTAAAGCTATTTGCTTTCTAGGAAAGGAGTTAAGAATAAAATGTGCTTTATCCCCTGCAACTATGGTGGTCTGATCCAGCTTCCACAATGACATGTAATGTATTTTCACAATAAAAGCTTTAATGTTTAAAATAATTAAAAAACGTTTTGTATTTTAAAATTTGTCTGTAGATAAATATTTGGTTAAACTTTTTTTTTTTAATAATGACTGATAGAAACTTCAACTGTGATGATGATTTTTTAATGGACCCACCCACATTTTCTTGACAGCCTGATTGTAGTTTATTGATTGTGTGGAATATGTAATGGCTTTGTTTATTTACTTGAGGAGTAGATAGATAGAAAGTTAAATAAACAAACAAGTAAATAAATAAATAACCAAGTGTTCAAAATCAAGTCCATATCATACATTTGCAACTCAATTTCTGATTCAACACGATAAAAAAAAAAGAAAAATCAATTTGTGAGTCCAATTCTTATTTCATGACCAGTTTTACTCAACTGTTTTGATTTAAACTGGAGTAAAATGTAAAACTTTTACCAACTTAAATCAGAATTTTCACCTAAAAAAACAGAATGGGCTTTTTTAATGACAAAATGCAAGAATTTGTTTTAAAAGAAAATTTCTAAAATGATTTTGATAAATCCATATCAAATGTTGTTAGTAAGCAGTTTTCAAAGGAAAATAATAATTTTTTTAAAACTTGACCCAAATGTTTTAACTAAAATATGCCATGTCACTGACATAAATAAGAGTGAAGGTAATGATGAGGATGCAGTTTTAAGACTATTAAAACTTACCACTGATGTCCTACATGTGTCCTTTTATGTAAGAGATTCTAAAAAAAAAAAAAAAAATTTCCTTCTAAAAATGACCATTTATAGCTGTCAATTATAAAAAACAAATAATTTTTATATTCTACCAAGTTTATCACTGTGAGTTATTCTTAAAACAGTTTCTCAGTGATATCCAATCTAACTTACAATAACTTTACATAACAAAGGATATTGCACAAGCTTGTGGTATACTTTTCTGTTCCCGGCGGCCTTTGTAAAGTGTCAGAGTTAAAGTCTTATTTATTTTAGCTAAGCCTTTCCTCGGACTAATCATCCCAGTGTACCGTATTACTAACCAGGCCATGTGTTTGTGTGTTATAGCTCTGTGGCTCGGTGGCAGTAGCAGGTTTAGCTTGCAGGTCGAAGCATGTTCCTATTTAGAAGCTTTGGATAAATACGGTGCTGACACATGAGATGTTCCAGACTAAACCACAACCTGCCTCCTTCCCCTTCAGGCTGCATTTGTTCAGCAGCAGCCAAACAATTTGTATTTTGCAGCATTGAATGCTGAAAATCCACTAAGTCACTCAGAGTATTGTGTGTGCGCGCCGCTTTCTGGAGTGTCTGAGAAAAGAAGGAGAGCAGGGTCACAGGGCGTATGACAATGGGTTACTTTACAGCTGGCATACTTTCTTTAGCATGGCAGTGAAGCATGCATCTGTGGATGTGCTTAGAATGTACCAAAGACCAGATCCTATGTTTGGAATGGTGAGGTCAGGAAGGATACTTATATTAAATGCACACGAATCCATGCCAAATCCTAAAAAAATAAATGACATCTATTTATTTTGTTCTATAGCAAATAATAAAAATGGCTTTTATGTTCCAAAAAAAAAACAAAAAAAAAAACAGATACATGCACACCAAAAACACCTACCCGTATTTTTCAACAATAAAGCATACCGGATTAGAAGGCAGAACTTGCATCATATATGAGACGCACGGAACTATAAGGCAAATTAAGTGTAATAGTCAGATACAAGTATATATCTGCATTCACGGTAACTCTAGAACCTGTTAGTAACACATTACTTGTTAGCCGTGTTAGCAAATTCACAAATCAGGCAACTCCTAAACTCGTTTGCAACACATCAAAAAATAGACTGGTACCACTAAAACAAACTTTAAAATAACTACGCCACTCATAACCTTGCTGGTAACACGTGACAAAAATAAAATAAAATAAAATAAAAAAAGCACACTGCTACATGTTAGCCATGTTAGAACAGTCACAATAACGCCCAACCTTGTTTGCAAAATGTAAATAAATAAATAAATAAATAAAACAGATATTGCTAATAAACATGATAGTGGCTACGCTAACTGTACGACACATTAGCCACATTAGCATTTTTATATAATTCCTAACCTTTGCAACTTCTACAAATAACAGGCTGATACTAAAATAAATGTTACTGTGACTACGCCAACTACTAACCTTGTTAGTAATACATTCAGAAAAAAAAAATACTCTGGTGGCACTACATGTTAGCTGAATTAGCGTATTTAAATAACACCTGATCTTGTTTGCAACTCTTATAACAACAGACAAAATATTTATAGCCCTATTGTTGACTACGCTAGCTTCCAAGCTTATTGGTGACATGTTAGCTGCAGCGCCACGGCTACACATTAGCCATGTAGCATATTTCCAATGACACAATCTTGAATGCAACACACACACAAAAAAAAATAAAATAAAACTAAATTTTTTGACAGAGTGCTGCGTACCCCTCAAAATCATTTCAACATCAGTAAACAAAACCAGAATTGATCCATATATAAGGCGCTCTGGATCATAAGGCGCACAATCTTTTTTTGTTTTTTGTTTTTCTTTTAAGGCTTTCAAGTGTGCCTTATAATGTGGAAAGTTCATCACATTTACCGGGTTTGTGATGAAATTCAAGACGTTTCAAAGTTTTTCCGAGAGTTCTGAGTTTCACTTTAAAATAAACTAAGGAGCAGTCTGGATGTAGCATGAGTGAGCCAGCAGATTTCTGCCTGTATGCCGCGTTCATCCCAGCACAGTCCAACATGCAGCACAGCACAGCTATGAGGTCCAGAACATGCACACCAAGAATAAACTGTCAATTCCTCACAAGCTGGTGCGCATTTTACACATGCACACCCAATATATATGAAACAGAACAGCCTTTTAGACACACACCTACCTCTAAAAATCACACAGCATGCACATGGCCACAGACATTCTCACACTTTGAAGCCAACAGTCTGGGCACTGGCAGCATTCCATTCTTTTACTGTGGAAAAACCCGCCCTTTGACACGGAGCATTTCCAACATGGAGGAAGTCATAGAACACCATGTTTCACTTTTGACAGGAGAAGGAATGACAGCACTGTGTGTGCACTCATGGTGTTTCTATTAAAATCCCTAAATAGTTTGAGAACAACTAAAGGAATGCAAAATGTTTGGATTAGCAATGATAATTCAATCAAACAAACATGAAATGTGCTCGTCATCTTAGGAATGATTTTGTGTGCCATGCTTGTATATAAAAATTCATATGTAACATTCAACAATAGTACCACATATCCATCTTCATTTCCAGCCAAGATGGCGATGGCCATGTAATGACAAGCTTCCCCCCAAATTCAAAACTTCCTTTTACATTTCCTGAACATCAGAGAACTATATACTTTCAAAAAACATTCATTGGTGTTTATGTTAAATGGAATATACCATTGTCTAGTTATAAAAAATTTTCAAGCTTTGTCTTTATATTTTTCTTTCTTTTATTGCCTGATCCAGTCACTACTTTCCAATATTTTGACAAAGAGGTTGATGTTGTTGCATTGTCACGAAGAATGAAGCAAGAGTAAACAGCCAGTGTATTTATTAGATGCTAAGCTGAGTATGTGATATGACTACGATGCAGTAAACTTGGCTCAAAAATAACAAGACATACCCTCACATTTACATTGCCTAATATGCATGCAGGGAAACCAAAATGCGGTTTATTTCTTGGGAAACTGGGGTGATACGATGAGTCAACCAGCTCAATGTGTGAGTCACAGCTGGAAATTCACAGCATGAGATGCATTTGCAGAGCAGTAAATACTCCTGAGCGGCAACTGGATTTAGATTATAGCTGCTTTGGGGGAACGTGATTTGCAATATGGTTGTTGAAAAATGGAAAGATATGAGGCAGAACCATACAGTTTTGACTTTTCTTTTATGTGAGTGTTGTTCCAGTGCAAAGAAGTGCAAAAAACATGAGAATACCAAAATACTGGCAATAAAGAACGGTTGCATTTAGTGACAGGATTGCAAAGATGCTAATATTTTTGGCCATGATAGGTTGTTTCTGGAAATGATGCAAATGTAATTCCCTATGCTAAAACAACTAACTAACCTTAATATAAGCAGCAAAAAAAGTCATGTCTTGTGCAATACTGAATGTGATACTCTGTGACAAATTCTCTCCAGCATGTGCAGAAGGAGTTCAGTGAGCAAAGGACAAAGGGGATTTAAAGGACACATAGCTGTTGTGTTTATTGTACGTCAGGCGTGATGCCAAAGCGCCCTGATGACGGCTTTTGTTTTGATATCAATACAACATATTTGGAAGCACAATATCATTAGGTGACAGAAGTTTACTGTACATCTCAGCAGATTCTTTAAGCAGGAATCAAGTTGCAAATGTAAGGTTTATAAAGTCAGATTAAAACGTGAAAAACTACTATTATAGTGAAGAACAAGTCATTTGCTTAATATTTAGCACAGAAAGTATTTATTGTATTTTTTGGAGTATGAGTTGAATTTTTTTTGTTTCTTTTCGCCAAAGGGTGCGAATACTCAGGAACTTTAATATGATTTTAAAAATATCTATATCGACTCGTTGACCTGAACAACAACGCTGAAGAAGAAGCGCCGTCCAAAACAAACATGGAGGAGAATCTGATCGTTCTCCTCTTGAACTTCATGATATTTTTCTTGGTCGAGGCATTATTACTCTGGTTTTTACTTTGTACTTTCTCAGACGAATGTCTGGGTGACAGAAAGACGGAAGTACCGCTGTAAGCACCCACAATAGAAACCCTCTGAATGCTCTCATGAACCCAGATATTATCGAGGCTTTTGGTAGAGTTCTTCAAAATGAATAAACCTGATCTCTCAAAACCAATCGTGTCTTCTGTGCAATGTACAGTCAATACTTCCATGTAGTGATGAGGCTAAAATTTTGAAGATAGCTTCTCGCATATGCAGCTGGAGTATCTAGTTTATGAACACATTATGGGGACAAGGACTGAGCATCAAAAAAGAGGCAGCGGACACAAATCCAAACCGTGAATTCCGTTTGGTGTGAATTCAGAAGTGTTAGACTTTTCTCCCAAAAATGAGACTCAGGCCGAATCCAAATTCTACCCCTACCCCTACATTGAGCTCTTCAAACAGAGAGAAATGGAAAATTAGTAACTTCTAATTCCGACGGCACTAACACTTGATGACGTCATCAATTGTCACCAGTCAGCTACTTTAGTGCAGAGCTGCTAGCCCTCGTAAATACATAACGTAATTTTCCTAACTTTTAAAAAGTCATGTAAAAACAACAAGTCATTATAGCCTTATACTCTGGAGTGACTTTTATATGTTGTGTTTATTCTTCATTATGCATTTTTTGGCTCCTGCAACTTAAACTCCGAAAAATACGGTAAGGATAACTCATGACCAAATTTCGCCTACATTTCTAAAATGCTTTTATAACATTTAAAATGTGTGCATACTATGACTCTCAAACAGTTCAGCCTTGATCAGCAGGCATTTGAACTCAAAATAAAAAATCTGGAGTCAAAGATGTTGAGAAATAAAAAGGAAAGGAAAAATGACCAAAATGTGTTAGGGACACAGAAACTGACCAACTGTTCACAAGACATTGGCAGACCGACAAGAGGAAGTAAAGGTGGGGTGTGGGTTGTCCACTATGCAACGAGCAAACTGAGCCACAGAACATCCAGTCCAAGCACACTAAATCCAGCAAAGTCTGGCATTACGACAATCAAATCAGAGTTCCCACACTACACCCAGAGGAGGGGGAGTGTTGGTCAGTAAGCTGCACGTGAAAGTACAGCACTTTCCAAAACAAGCAATGACCTGTACTGAAAAAGGTCTCAAACATTCCAATTTAAATCCTTACAGACAAGTGTTAGGTCGCATTTTTTGCACAAAAATTGGTTTCAAGGGGAAATTTTCAGCTTTCTGCTTCTTGGCAGTGTGACTGCATTTTATCATATGGAGATTTAGATCCCGCTGAATCACTTTGGTCTTGGAATTTGATGTTTTAAGAATGTGCCAATTTATGCAAAAAGCCTAAACTATGTCTTTTTTTTTTAATTCTACGTGAATAACAATATATATATATAAAACATATTTCATGACAAAACCCTAAATTGCGCACATGAGAGATGTACGAAGCAGAAATTTTTGACGATGAGCAACAGATTCTCATGAGGATTGTTCTTTATCTTTCATAATATGCAAGCACGGCACATGCTGTGCATCTATTTCAGATATCCTAGGAGAGGGTGCAGCCAAAAAGACAGGCTGGAAGGAGGAGGAAGGCTGAGAATTGAGAAATAGAGAAAGACAAGGATGGGGGTTGGTAACTCGGAATCGTATGGCCGTGTCAAACAGCTCGCCCAATGACTCCTGACAGCCCCACACTGCATCTTCATGCCTTCCTCACAGAGGTCAACAAATGAGGTAAGGAAGAGCAAACAGACAAGAATGAGAGTCTGTCAGAAAGCGCCTGGAGGTTGGAAAATTCTGTAAACAGAGAAAACCGTGAATGTTTAGGGGGACAGTAAAGGCACAACAGTTCAAGAGGGAAACAAAGACAGAGACGGTGGAGAAAGAAAAAAAAAAAACATAAAACAGGACACATATGGTTTAAATGAATAAGGTTAAATGTTTCAGAGAGTGGATGCAATCATTTACATTGCACACAATCCCAAAGAGGAGAAAAGGAGAAAAAAAGCGTCAAGTATTCTCATAAGGATCTGTAACCACTCAAAGGCTGCAGAGGTTCTGGCCTGTAGAGAAAGATGTGGGATGAGATGGCTCCATGGGAGCCTTTTGTGTGGAAAGCTGCTGAATTGAATTTCCACTGAGGAGCAGCAACAATGAGACATATTTTCCATTGCAATCAACAACAGAGAAACGCTGCCAGTTGCTGTAAATAATTTGTAGAAGTCCCAAAGAAACAAAGTTTAGATAAATGTAAACACACATGTTGAAAGCGGGGGTTGAGATGAACCGTTGCCCTGCATCTGGACTAGAGGTTGTTTTCCCCCAAACATATGTAACATTAAAGACTCACTCCCATGAAAAATGGTGTTTGTGGTGTTTTTTAACAAGTATTTGTGGCATTTTTCTCCAGATGGAAGACATGTATAAATAAAATTGAATTTATGGGCATTTCTTTATTCAAATAATTGTGAATCCGAAGCAGACGAAAAAATACAAAAATTGCAGTTGTGACTTGGAAAATACATTGAGCTAGCCATTTTTGTTCCACCTGTAATAATAAGCTGGAGGTTGTGAGGGACTGTAAGCTCGTGGGAAAGCATCTAAACAGATAGCTCAGTAATTGATGATGGGAAGGGGAGCAGGGCTTGGTCTGCACCAATGGTTCCGCCCAGAATTTAGAGGTTAATTTTAGGGCTGGATATCGCCAACAATTTCCATAATCAATTCGACTGATTCAATTCAGATGTTTTTAAAGATTCTTTTGATCCATTTAATTCAATGTAATTAAATTTTGAGTTAACAAAGTTTATAAATTTTGACAAATTTGTTTAGAAATACATTAATAATCAATATATGTTTTGAATATATTTATATTAATCTGATACAGTTCACATGCTGTTAAAGGAGAAGCTCCATCAATTCTTCTGTCTCTCCTGGAGGGCGTTTCAGTTTGGCCACTAGGTGGCGATCGCGATATAGCATTACACTTTATTCCAGAAGAAGAAGAAAATATGAGCAAAAACTTGTGTTTTAAACCACAAATGGTTACTTTAAAAACAATTCTTTAAAAGAGTTTGGAAAATTCATGGCTGTGAGTTTATAAAGATGTTCATTTAGTCAGCAATGTATGTTTGGGTTGACTGGGCGTTAGCATTAGCTGTCCTATGGGAAATCCCATTATATGTTAGCATCAAGCTAGCGCACTTTCATTATACGTTAGCTTGATCTCTGTTATATCGATCATTTATTGTTCTATTAAGCTTAGATCAATTAATCGATTTTATCAACCCAGCCCTACTGAATTTCTAACAAACTCCTGACGTTCTGCAGAAACTATGTCCTAGAAAATGACTGGTTTTTGATTTAGGCTAAAAACGATCGAATCATAATTAAAAGAGGACTGGGAATGTGATCATAAGACGATCAAAGCGAGACTTTAAGAAAAACTGGACACATTTCAAAAAGTTCAGTTTAGAAAACAAACTTTTCTCTATAGTTATTGGGTAACCAGCTGTTTAATAAGAATCACTATACATTCTTTTACATTTTAAGCCGTTACATTTATACTTTCTTTAAGCCAACACCTAAAAAGTATATTTAATTGACAAAAATTGGATGCAATGAACTTTTTCAGTTGATAAATTAAAAAATGTATTAAAATTGGGGGAAAAAAGGAACTCAATGTTCCATTCTAACTGTACGTGCAGGACGACAGACGCCCTTACCACCCCAAAATAACTCGGCGGGTTTTCATATGCCTCAAGACAGGACTACAAAACTTCCAATGATTGTGACGGCTACTACATGTGATGTGTGAAGGTGAAGTCTATTCTTGTACGACAAACTGACACCACCCCAGGTCATTTGACAAAGCAAAAAGGTACACTGCTGAGAAGTCCTGCAACACATTTGATGGTTCAACTGGTGAGCAATTTGATCTGCTGAAATATACAGACATTTGTCTTCAGACAGATTTAAATATGACCAAAGTTAAAGTCTGTAGGGGTGAGGAGAAATCTTTGCCCACCACAGCACTTAGGTTAAGTATATAAATCTGATTTGAAGGACTCTGTTTTACTGTACAAAACCGAGTTATTTCCTCAAAACATATTACAAAAACACACAAAGAAACATACAAATGCTTAGAGAACATAACACCAATATATGCAAAACACCAGAGAAAGACATTGACATCAATGCAGACTAGTAAACCATTGCCACCTTCCAAAGCTCATTCCAACAACTGCAACTGTTATTAATTTAGGAAACAGATGGAAATTCAAAGGCAAAAGGTTGCAGCTCATTTAATAGATTCCACACATTCATCAGTTCATCGTGTGAGCAATGAGCAAACTTCCGAGAAGGCAGCACAGGTCGCAGTCAACTCACGACTTGTGTTTTGGTTTGACACTGCTCCACACAAACCGCCGCCAGCGACCTTGTGCAACAGCCGCTGTGACAAGAACGGGCCCCAACTGCAGCCAAGGGGTGTATTTATGAGAAATAGCCCTGCCCTCATATTACTGTAAACCAGCACGCCGCCGAAGCCAGTGTGCGTGTGCCCATATGAAGACGATTAACGCCGAGGATGGAGAGATTTCCAGGAATAGAACGAGGAGGCTCTAAATCTTTGCAAAACACACCAAAAGGCCAACAGAAATGCATTCATCTCTGAATATCCACATGTGCACGATCACGTGCCATAGACGCTCGGCTCATCTATTCCAGCTCTGCAGGGAAACAGCCACGGATGCAGAAAATATCTCCAGTTCTGTATGAGCCGTGGTGTTTTTCTTCATTGACACTCAAGTGATGTTATTTTATCAAATAAAATTAAAACCTGTTGTTTTGGGTGTTGTTTTCAGGACAGATTTGAGAGTCACTTACATGGTTGCCTGTGGTGGGCTCCCCTGGAGGCAGTGACCCCGGGCTGAGAACAGGTGAGCTGGCGGGACTGCACAGCTCCGGGAAGGGGTTGGGGATTGCTGGGAGGGACGACGTCCTGAGCTCCTCCTCTTGTAGCCTCCTGATGAGCAGAACCAGAACAGAGATGAAAACGCTCCAACTAATTGGTGGGTTGTAGCTATACTGTATGTCCTGATCATGACTTTTTTCAGAGTCAATTGATTGGAAGTATCTGGCGATACAGAGTCCGGATTTGATACTTTTGCAAAATATAAAAAAATGAACACATTTATTAAACAGATCCAGATTGTTTCCTATTTTTATTTTATTAAACTTATTTTATCATTAAACACTTAAACAGAGCACTTCTGTGAAGTAGTTTGAACAATCAAGAAAAAATGTTGAAACTCCCCACTAGAAAAAAAAAGTTAACTATTAAAAAGTAAAAACAGATGATAGGTGGTCATATGAGAAAGTTTTAGCATATTCAAAACATTTTTGATATGTGATTCATATCTCCATTAAAAATTCTTAAAAATTAATGGCTTTATTTTTAAATTATTGTTGCATTATGAGTATTCAAGACTATCTCAAATCAATTTAAGAGAGATCATGGATTTACTTTTGTTTTAAATCACTTTTTCCCAGAACTTGCACTTTGCAGTCGTCTCACTGCAATCTCTCTGTCGTGAACATAGAGAACAATTCTCTTTGTAAAGAAACAGAGAATCTTTTTTCATTTGAAATTTTGTAGGTCATTGTTTGGGTTAAGAGAAAACACAAGAGACACTTGCTGTCAATTTAAAATGTTTATCAAAAGAGTTATTGAGTCTAGAGGTCCAAATCTGTGAAACTTAACCAAACTTTTGTTGTGTCCTTCATACTCAAATTTGTGTCGTTTTCTGCTGAGATTTACAACAATAAAATGTCACAATCTGTCGGTGATATGTAAACTTCTTGTGGAGTATTTATCTGTGGCTTGGAATATATAGGGCTGATCATAATTATGAGGATAAAATATAACAGAGATCGACTGTGTTTTTTTTTTTTTTTTTTTTTTTAAGGGCCGATACCACTACCAGTGATTAAAAATTAAAATTACTAAGTGGTAAATAAGGCCAAAAATCGATTATTAATGCATTTAAAGTATAAGCCCTACTTGCTAGTCATGTGGCATGCACAGGACTGACAGCGTGGATTACATAGCCTATCTAATGGCGCAGTGGGCGGGACAATTAGCCTGTTGGATTATAAAAAGACTGATGCAGATATACGTAAAAAAATACTCATATCTGTACATGTAAAAACAACCAGTATCATAAAAATAACCAATATCTGCGCCAATAATTAGTCAACCCCTAAAATATATATCCGATCCCCGATATCCCATTCTGATCAAGTCTGAAACTTTGTGATTCGGCACGATTTTCTGATCACATGATCAAATCTGGACATCATTCGTTTCAACTAAAACTGTGCTGAAAAACATTTCAGAAAAAGTGAAATGGGAAAACTTTCAAGCAAGACGCGCTGACACAAGTGAAATGGGAGCGCTGGAGAGATGATTAGAATTAATAAAGATCTGCTGGGCCGCGTTCAGCTCATGTCTGTCTCTGTCTGATTTGGCCATAATGAACAGTCTCAAAGCGAGTGGACATCAAAGACCCCCCCCCCGCAGCCTGCTTGCAGCTTTTGTAATATTTATCACGCATAAAAACCAAATCAACGCGTTGGAATTCAGCAGATGCCCTAATAAAGATTTCACAGATAGGTTTGCTTATTTTTTAAACGGGCAGATCAATTTGCGAGACTTTCTGATTAGGACAGCCCCATAGAAGCCTCTTTCTTTCTGTCTCTCTTTAGAGCCCAGCGAGTTCAAAAGGGATTGGGCCTTTTGAAGTCGTCCCCTATGAGCTTGAAAAAAGGGTTATCCAGAGGTCAGTCATGCATAAAAAGAACTTGGGTGCCTGCGTCGGTTTGAGAAAGAGGGAGCTCATAAGAAAGAATAGTTCATTACCTGATCAGCCCTCCTCGCTGTTATACAGTCTGAGGGCAAAAACATGAAGAAAACGACACCATCTCTGCTTTGAACCTGCTTGTGTGTAACGTCTGCATGAAATCACTCGCTCCCATGTGTGTGTGTGTGTGTGTGTGTGTGTGCGGTATGGAAGGTTTAGCTCACTTTCAGTTCAGAGAGACATCAAACTGAAACAAATGAGAATTTTTACCTTCCTCACCCCCCCAAAAAAGCTTGTGTCTGAAGCAAAGACTGAGTGACAGTGCAGAGCGGGGTCATTCGTGGGTTGCAGACAGGAAGCAGCAAAAGAAAAGGATTTTTTTCTCCTCCTTCAAATTGTCAGAAGCGCATAGACGGATGATAATGTGCAGCAAAAACTTTCTCTTCAGGGGATGGCTAAAAAAAACTGTGTGACGGCAGTTTAAACTTAGTTTTCCTGAATTTTGAGACAAGGAGACTTAACGCTGTACAGACTTCCTCATTTAGTTTAGTTCAAACTTTTACCATGTCTGAGTCAACTTCAAACTTTTGTTATTTTTATTTTTTAGGCTGTGAAAACCCTTATTTTGAGGCCTTTTCATTTAAATTATGACAGTGTGGCACAATAAAAGATTAAAACCCAACTAAAAATGAAGATTTTTATCATAACAGACTTCCAATCTTTAATTTTACACCACCAAGGGGGATTTTTTTCTTATTTAGAACAGTAAAGAAAATAAAAAAAAAAAGGAAATAAAATCTGGTTCAGAGTGCTCTAAATTAAAAAAAAACAAAAGGAACATCTTCTGAGTAATCCAAAGTATATATCACAGTTGATCACAACAGCAAAACAGTACATAAAACATAAGTGATGTTATATTTTACTTTAAACCATTTGGTGAATTTAATCCTTTTGAAGACTGGTAGCCTAGGCAGCAAAAGCAAAAGAGAGAAGAGAATCTACGAAGGAAGAAAGAGACATGAGGACATGACACTGGAGGAATATGAGTTCAGAAATACATGCGCTAACTTAGATTATTTCTGTTTTGTTTATTTTCTGATCCTGAATTTCGTTTTATTTTGGAAAACTGCTGGATTCTGTTCAGAACATCTGTCTTGGCCACGTCACTTAAAGCGGCTAGCTGCATGGCTATCTGAATTGCTAAGCTAGTAGCTTAAAGCCAAGTATAAACACCAAACAATAAAACACATTTGGAAAGTTTCTTTATGGAGAAAAGAGCTAGAGAGGAAACCGAATAAGAGCCTTCGACTTCAAAGAACAATAAAGCTGCTGTCTTCCTTCACATAAAGAATTATTGAGACAGTTGTTCTCCTGTAGCAGAAGTCGCTCTAGCTAGTACGCAGCAACAGACTCTCCACTGTTTCACAAACACAGATAATAAAGATGATGACACAGTGGATTCACGTTTATATTATATTTAGAAAATATCAGTTTGTGTCACTTTATTTTGCTTTATTTATCCATCACACCTTAAAAGTCAGACGTAGCTGAAGCTAGCGTCTGGTTGTTAGCCTCCACGACTAGAACTTAGAAATATAACAACATTAAAGTACTAATATGTGGTTACTTTATTTCGTAAGTGACTGAGGTATAAGTGGGATAATGTCCTTCAAAACTCAAACTTTATTTATTTATATAGCGCCTCACATTCAAGTGCATTATCAGAAATTAATGGACTGCAGAAGCAACCATACGATGTGAAAATGAGATTAATGAGATTCGTTGAAAAAAAATTGATTTAATTTTCTTTCATTCATTAATCAAAATTGACTGCCCTACTGATCTCCTCTTAAAGTACTTTTCTTAATCCCTTCTGCATTCCAATTAATATTTTTTTTCAGTGATAATCTGTTCAGTGATTCAGCAATTCGATTTTTTAGAGTGCATGTGACACAGATGTTATTTCAAATTGTGGTAACCATGGCTTTCTTTACATTTATGTCAAACACTTTTAAAAATAAAAAATAGGCTTTTCCTCTCTGTGAAATAAGCAAAAGTTTCTTAAAACTTGCAGGGAAGCGAGTAAAATACTTGGTCGTTTTTATTCAAAAGACGGACTTCTTGTAAGTGGGGGTGTGAAATCTCTGCCGTTTTAGCTGCTCCTGAGGGGAAGTTGTCCCTTGCTCGAAAAAAAAAAAGGAGCCTGCAGCTTTAGTATATACTGTGCAAACCTGTCAGGTGAGGAGAGAGTTAAAACGAAAGTCTGGGAAGTGTCACAAGAACAGCAGCGCTGAAAGTGTGCTTGAATAATCCTCATCCATCTAAAATGGAAAAGTTGGGATCTGCCAAGGAACTTCCTAGATGTGCCAGCCGAACTGAATAACAGGGGGATTAAACGCTTTGATCAGAGAAGTAACCAACAAACCAACGGAGACAAAGTAACTTGGATCTGATTCACAGTGAAGGCAGGTGAACCTTAAAAAAGGAGCTACGGTCTGTGCACGTCTATGCCGGCGAGGCTTTTTTGTACAGCAAACGCCACAAAAAGCAGGCAATGTGGTATTTAACCAGCATGTAAGTGACTTTTAGAATGTCAGAAGTAAAGAAATGATCACAAATCTGCAAAAGTAGTTTTAATAAGAACGAAGTTCCAGCTCTGGATTGAACGGTTTCTAACTTTGGGTCACAAAAAAGCAATAAAGAACGGCTTATAAAAGCAGGGCGGGATTAAGCTTTAGTCACATGCATGCGTACGGGAGGTTGACCCCTAAGGGTGCTGCGACTTTTTGGATTGTTCAGGCCCATGAAGGGTCATAGAGAGGAGCTGCCACGTCCCTCGAGGCTCGTGTGCTCACCTTAAGGAACATCGTGAAAATGGTACGTACCATGATTGTGAATGTGGTATTGTGAAGTATTTGAAGTGATAATGTAAATTGTACACACTTGAGTCGCATAGGTGATGCTGTTGTTTCACACTCTAGCTATTAGTAAGGTGTGAGTACTGGCAGGTGTCCAGCTGATATGCAGGTGCTTGTAAGACGCCCACACAAACTTGATGTTTCCTGTGGCCCCCCTGCATGACCATTTTTTACCCACAGACAGCTCGTTTCCCTCCAAGGTTGTGCCACAACCGAGAACCATCTGATCTGCTTTATTCTTGGGATTAATGAAAACAGGAAGCCGTTATTAATTTTTAAAAATTGATCATTGAAAAATGTATTAGATTTAACCTAAAAGTAATCGGTGGAACGACAAACTACTGAATCGTAATTGAATTAAAGCGTGACATGCCCAAAGATTCCCACCTTCACTGGAAAATGTATTAATAGGTGATCATACGAGTTCATTTTAGTGTGTGCCAATATCGATATTGCAATATATCACGATATTTAGTCCTGTGATTGATTTTTCATGGGTTCATACCAAGTATCGATCTTTTATTTTTGTTTGAAAAGGCTGTAAAACGTTCTATTCCTTTGGTGAGACGTTCCTTCAGAGGTCAATAGGCATCGCATCGTATCATGAGTGATTTCCAGCCCTATTAAAAATGCAAAAATATTTAAATCTCTCCATGATTTTTTACTTTCTTATGCTTTTTAGTAAGTGTGTTGCACAAAAAAAGATATTTAACAACTGTTTTTACACTTTTTGGCTTTTCCCTTTCACGGTCATGTGTGTCAACATGGACAAAATTTGATTTAAGCAGGATAGAAAACAATTTCAATAAGATAATCAATAAAATTTAAACTTTCACTTTAATATAAAATTAAAATAAAAATATTTCAGCATTTACCTGGAGCTCTAATAATATAAACAAACTGTATTTGCTACTTCTTAGCCTGCTTTATCATGACAACGTTACCAGTGACTTACCCCCGTTTTAAGCATGAAAGTCACAGCATGACTCTGCCTCCATAGGTAAATGGGGCAATGGGACTGAAAATGGATTGTAATATAATTTCTTACATTTATAAAATTAGTCACACTCATGCTAGTCTGTTTTTATTCATAGTTAGTACAAGAGAACATTGTTTCTCGTACCAATGAGGCTAATGTTACTCTAAAACTGAGTATTAGCAGTGAAACCACTAGCACTAAATATAACAAAAAGTACATTAGTAAAAACCGTAAATAAGCATCAAGTTCTACACTGACCTGACGGCGAGGATGTGCATGGGCTGTGACCTTCTGAGGCTGGTCCGGGGCACGTCTGCTGACAGCGAGGAGGAGGACGAGGAGGAAGGCAACTCTGGAGAAGTGTGGCTCAACACCTGTGGGTGCTGCAGCTGCCGCGCCTGGTTATGTTGCATATGATGATGATGATGATGATGGTGGTGGTGTGAGGAAGAGGACTGTCCATTATGCAGGAGTGGAATCGACTCCGTCTGCGGACCGCTGCAGGAGGAGTACAGGCTCTCCAGGGAGGAGTTCATATCATTCACCAGAGCCTCCAAGTCCACGTCATCCTCTGAAAGAGGAAGGTTACACAGATCAATACATTTATGCTGTACAAAATATAAAAAACAAAAAATATATACTTTTATCTTGCTCTGCAGAACCTTAAGTGCACAGAGACAAAAGCAGGAAGTACAAAGAGGTTTTTCACATTAAGGGCTTCCATAAGACCTGCAGGCATGTGTCTGCACGTGCACACGACCACATTTACTGATAACTTAGTAACCAGTGCCAGAATGCCTAATCAGAAGAACCTAATCTTCACGAGCATCAGGTACACGCACAAACCTGCCCGCCACACTCCTCAACTCATACCACCGGGGCTCAAGCGCACACCAGTAAGCATCTGCTTGAAATTCACCAGAAAACTTTCAACTTAATATTCCGAAAAGCAAGACATTTTCAGAGGAAGAGCCTTCCTTCAAAGGCCCCTTGAAAAACCCCCATGGCACTTTTAAATTCAGGAGGCAGATTCTCTGCTGAAGGGAAACTTGCTTAATTGCTTGATGCTATAAAAGTTTCATTATCTTAGAAAGAAAAAAAAGGGAACATGTCTTAGTTGGCTTTATTTTCCGTCAAATCACAATCTGCAGAGGGGATTTGTCTTATTATTTATAATAAAGAAAGCTCAGCACTTCATTATCAAATGGATGTGCTCAGAATTTACATAACAGTTGCACTATTGGACCACTAGGGGGAGACAAAGCTCTTAGTGACTGTAGCAGCTACAAGCTAAAATGACAGAACTAATTCTGTAAATTATTATACATATTTGCACACATTACAGGCTGACAGATAAATATGATTTAGAAAATAATACTAGGTTGCCATCTGTACAAAAAAATATAACTATAAAAGCAAATAGTTTTAAAGCTTTTTAGCAATTACATGCAAATAAAAAGAATTTCCACTTTTAAAGAGTGATGAAGCATGACGAGGGCTACATGTGGCTCCTGTCACATACACAGTTCTGTCTGCGGGACAGCTGAATCATACAGGGTGGTGAGTATCATTAAAGCTGCTCAACTTCCTTTAAGTCAGATGAAGGTCCAACTTAGAACATATTTAGTTAAAAAAAGTTAGTTTTCTTCCCCAGTGTGGATGAGATTTTTTTAAGGTATGTGTGGGGAAAAAAAGGACACTGAGCAACAGGAATGTGGGCTAATAAAAGCCCCTTCATGCAGTAACATGGCTCCGTTTCAAGCTACCAGCTTAGAACGTACTTTGGGGAGCTTTCCCCGAAAACGTGTCAGTTAGCTTCATCACGAGTGCCGGTGAATCACAGGTGGTTAATCTGGAGGTATTAATAGTGACAGGTAAACTGGAGCAGCTACTTATAGATAGCTTGAAGAGCTAAAGGGCTATATGCCAAAGGACACGAGGTGCATACAAGGCCAGGAGGAAGGCTAAGCGCAAAGCCAGACAGACTGCCAGTTAGGGATGACCATCAAAAATTGTAAGTGTGCACAGTGATATATATATATATATATATGTTGTGCATGTGTTTGATGCAACAAAATTACATGAAAAACAAGAAAAGCTCCCCAAAAACAACAACTTTTACCTGTATTTTTCACTAAATGGGAAGAGTTTCCCTCAAGCTGCTGAGGGGAAATACTGTCTGACCTACTTTGGTCTCTGGAGGGGATCAGCAGAGCTGTTTGCATACAATGAAAGCCATGAACTTACACAGGGACGTAGGATTCATGCGTCACTATCAGTCGAATGATCGCAGTCGCCATGTCACCATAGGGTAAACAAAGGAGCGAGTCACACTCGAGAGAGATTGATGTCCCTGACAACCTGCAGGTCAAGCAGGCGAGAGTCGAACCAATCACTTTTCTGTTTGACAGAGGTCAGAAAACAGACTTTTCCTGAAACTCTGCGTCATCATGTGATCACAGTATACTTATTTTTTCAGAATTGTTCAGCTATGAAGCTCTTAAATACACACACACGCTGGTGTGCACACAACACTGAAGTGTTACCATAAGATTCTTAACGTCCACTTCAAATCCGGGGTGAAGGTTCAAGGGAATCTGACCTTTTTCTTCTAATCACCAAATGCTGAGAAGAGAGGTGTGCATGTACATGCACACATGGGTGAAAAAGAATAAAACACTTAATGATAAGATCCTTCTGCTGAAAAACTACTTTGTAATGGGGTAATTATTCAATCATCATTAATCTGTGGGTTCAATTTTTAATTTAATCATAAATCTTAAGATCTGACTATTCTTTATACATTATTTTAGCTGGGAAATAAATCAATAAAAGAATATTCTTGAATTATTACATTTCTAAACTAAGTTTAAATAGAGAAGACGCCTGACATCATCAGCTGGAAGCGGAAATTATTTACCTAATTGCTAATTAATTATTTACCCCAACACTAACACAAAAGTGTTCAAAATTTTAGACAAACCTTTTAAAAGCTTAAATTGAGGAAAAAATAACTGCTAGCTAAAATAAAGTTGTTGTTTTTTTCTAAGCATTATGGGATAACTTCTAATCTGCATGGAGATGTCTGCAGCCAGGTCCTCTCCAATCATCTTTTGACTATTTTCAAAGCTAATTATTATGATTACACCACTTTCAGCCAAAATAATAATTTAAAAGAAATGTTTTTTTTATTATTTCTTCAGAGCGGCGGAGTTTATGTGAAATTTGCCTCCTAGTTGAGGGAGGAACCGTTAGCCTGGAGTAAGCCGCCCCCACTTCCTGTCACCCATCTGTTTACACTCCCCTCCCTCCTGCTAGCTTATAGCCCCTCACACCCACAACCTAACATTACTGATATAACAAAAATGGCGAGAAATAATGGAGCTATCAAGCATTTTTTGTCTGCACCTGATATACAATGATTTGAATAAAAAAAACCCTCAGAAATACAGTTTTTAACTTAATTTTGTTAAAATATGTCTGCTGTTATCAGAAAAATTACACAAAATAGTAAAAAAAAATTTCATTGGAATAGTAGAATAAGTATACACTTTGCTTTCAAATTAAGCCATATTTCACTATTACAGTAAAACATTCACACATACAAGGAACTGGAAATTATAGGACAACACTAACCTTATTTATCT
>NC_050527.1:13446519-13471565 GCF_002922805.2 Oryzias melastigma
ATAAAGAGCAAAAATCATAAAAACCAATAAATATGCATCAGAGCTTTGTTTACATTTTATGATCATTAACGACATCTTAAGAAAAATAGAAAAAAACTCTCAGAAATAAGAGAATCCTCTAAGTTTTCTTACCCCAGAATGTAATCTATACTTTTTTGTTCCCTCTGGTTCAAAACAAAAAGGAGGGGTAACTTTCTCACAGAAGAGGGGAACGATGGGGTGTACGTATACAGGACACCCAGTGAAAACACACACATATATATACACACACATACACACAAGGCATGAGAGGGGGATCAACAACAGCCTCCGATTACAAGCCCAGCAGAGGGTTTTCCATTCAAAGGGATCAGTGGGAGTATCGCCGGAGCAAATACAGTGTAAAGCGTGGCTCTGCGCCGCTGAGTACAATACCCCTGGTGACAGCACACACACACCCACCCGGGCCGAGCCTCCTAATGGGGTGGGAGAGTGTGGGAGGGTCTGAAGGAAAACAAGGGGTGAGCGAAAGGGAGAGCAGACATGAAAAGAAAGAAGAGAAAGGAAAGTAAACAAGGAGGGACAGACGTGTTTGAGGAGAACCATGGGAAGGATACGGGGGAGGGTCTTCCAAAGGTATTCCTTCATCTGGAAGATTTTTTTTTTCCCTCAGTTTATTCATCTTGAAATATTAAAAAAATATATTTAAAAAGACGACTTCTCCACTTCTTCTCTAGGAGAATCCATTCCACCTGATTGTTGGCAGGCGTTGGTTCAAGTGACCTTCTGCCTGTTTGTCTGCGTTCGTGATCGTGCTGCTGCCTGCTGCTGAATCCAGTTCTGCTGCTAACATCATTTTTGGTCCCTTTTTATTGCTCACCACACACCTGTACGCTCTGATTCTATCTCTACCCCAAGGGGGAAAATGGTCTTGTCCCGACGCCCCGGTTGCTGAGATGATGCAATCTGGTAGAGAGCAACAAAGCCAGAGCCTAAAGCTCAGGTGCTGAGGTGTGTTCAGAAGGCTGGCTCACTCTCCAGGTGCAATCATCTGGATCTCAAAATGTCATTACAAACTTCTCAACACTAAATGTAGAAATGCAGGATAACATGAGCCACTGATCCATAGTTCAGTCTCCCAAAAACACCAACCAATTACCGTATTTCCCGCACTACAGGGACGACAGATTTAAGGTGCACCGTCAACGAATGATGTCTTTTTTTTATTTCGTCATAAGGCGCATAAAGTGAGACAAAAGAGTCAGAGAAAAGTCCGCCAGTCAGTCAGACTTTATTAACTGTGTTTACAGTAACTCTAGAACTTGTTTGTAACACGTTACGTTAGCCACGCTAGACGCGTTAGCCACATTAGCGTTTTCATACCTGTAACTCCAAAACTTGTTTGCAACATGTAAAAAAAAATGACTGATAACCGCTAAAACAAACGTTACTGTGATATGTTAACTCCCAACCGTTTTAGTGACACATTAAAAAAAAAAACAGTCCAACACCGCTACACGTTAGCCACGTTAGAGTTTTCATGATGCCTGTAACTCCCAGACTTGTTTGCAACACGTACAAAAACAGACTGATACCAGCTAAAACAGATGTTACTGTAGCTACGCTAGCTCTCAACCTTTTTAGTAACACATAAAAACAGTCCAACACAGCTACACGTTAGCGTATTCACAATACCATCATTTTGACAGAACGCTGTGTACCTCTAAAAATTGATTCAACATACAATAAGTAAAGACAACCAGTATAACCACCATATAAACACACTGGTCACTTTATTAGGCACACAAATGTCTAATCAGCCAATCACATGGCAGCAACTTAGAGAGCATCTCCATTCCTGCTAGGACATTCAGATGATAGGGTCAGATATCAGCATCAATAACATGAAAGCATGGATCCATCCTGCCTCGTATCAACAGTTCAGGCTAATGATGTGGGGATATTTTCTCGTTTTCTCAGAGATACAATCACAAATACAACAATAACCAAATACAATAAATTACCAGTTTATAGAGGAATTCTATTTAATAAATATATATTTTTAAAAAATGGGTAAACTGTCAACTTTTTTCATTCAGACTACATAATTTGTGTTCTATCAATCTGTTTTTCCAATTCTGTCCTTGTTTAAGCTGGAATTAAAAACATTGAAAGTTTTAAAGCAATCATTTTAGCTTTAAAATAGCAGGCTGTAGTTAGTGAGACTCAACATTTGCCTATGTCTAGCTTAAATATTAAATTGTGTCACCATTATTTAGGGCAGGGAATCGATTAAAAAAACGTAACTTTTAATTAGCAAACCTGGGAAAAAAATTAATTGTGAATATTTTTTTTTGTTACAGTATTTGCCGAGCACTTATCTGCAAATAATCATAATCTTAAATTACGCACATTTATAAAGTTTATTTTACCATTTAAAAAAAAAAACTTGTGGATTTTTGGTTTACTTAGATCATACTTTTTATGATTTTAAAACAGTCACGTGGGCGTCATAATATTAAATGCAAAAAGTAAAGAAAAACGTATTAAAAATTCAAAATCCAATGCAAATGCAAATATGAAAACCCATCAGTTCATCTTCCTCTGAGCTCCATTCTGATCTTAAAAAATGACAACATAATTTCTGCTCCATTTACTTCCCATGCAAGAGCCAAGCGCTCTCATTCAGGGGCGAGTCCTCGCAGGCCCCGCCCTTACCTCCCATGCTGAGCCAATATTGTGCCTAAATCTCATGCTCCGATTGTTATGGATGAGACCTCCACAATTACACAGGCCGCATCATTATGATGGCACCTTGTGTCCGTGCAGATCAACCTTTCAACAGCTGAATTGTTTACAACAGCAGAGAGCCAAATATAGATGACCACTCTCGACTCCTCCTGCACAGAGGAGGGGGGACAACTTTATCGCTTCAACACTGTACCGACCCAACTAACATCAACTAGAAGAGGGAAGAGCAGACGCCTCATTCTTCACGTGGAAACTGTGTCTGAACAAACCATCATGCAGTCAAGGAAGTCAGTGCAAACACATGTAGCAAATGTTTGATAGCAGCAGGCTAACCTTGATGGCTCGGAGAACTCTGGTCAGGTGACTGCTGGAAGCTGGGACGAATGAGATCCGCCTGTCTGTGGCTGGAGGAGCGGTCTATATTGTCCGGCTGAGGTGAAGAGAAACGAAAAGAGTAAGACACGCATACATTACTGTTAAGAAAACAAACATTGACTAAAAAGGTTGATCTTTTAGTAAACATTTTAAACTTTAATACCTCTAAAGAGTTCCTCCAATAAAAAATGTTTTTTATGGGTTCTTGGGGCATTTTTCTCATGATGTAGAACTCATAAAGAAAACTAAGATTGCATTTCTTGTTATTTCTTTCTTGTAGGTGTTACAGAGACCCTCAAATAAGCTCCCTGCCATGCTCCATTCCGATACATCCACTTCAAGACATTTAGATCCACAAACGTCTTCGTTCTCAAGCTGCCTAGCACCGGTATCGCTCGCCATTTTAGTTTCACTGCTAATGTTAGGTTGGAGTTGTGTGCGTTAGTCGAAGAGGGTATAAACAAAAGGGATGATGGGAAACAGGGACAGCCTTACTTCCACGTCAAGGGCCCCGCCCACAACTCAATGGTGAATTTCTAATGAACAACTGGCGCTCTGCAAAAACTCTCCTAGAAAAGAAAAGTTTTTTCTTAAATTTTGGATAAAAATAGCATATTCCTAATTAAAAGAACACTGGGAATGCTTTTGCAATAGATCAATAAATGATTAGAAGAAGAAAATGTTTTATTTGGAAATTTTCCTGCAATAACTGTTTTAAATGAATAACATGTTCAAAGCTAAAATATGTGACCCAGCCCTTAGACAAAGTACTCCAGTGTACCACAAGTAAAGTCTTAACTAAAAGTGATGCAGCACACTTAAAAGTTTACTTTTAATAAACTATATATTGTAAACTTAAAATGCTCCTATTTATTCAGTAGAAGTTTTTAGTTAGTATACTTCCTACACTACATGTACATGGTCTAAAGGAGGGGTTCACATATCCAGTCCTCAAGGGCCGGTGTCCTACAAGTCTGCTATTGAAGCTCCATATTGGCCAAACACACCTGATCCAGGTAATCAGCAGCAAATAATACCGGTGCTATGTCCAAATTCCTTCACTACAAACTATATACTGCGTCCGCCATTTTCTAAGGTCAGAATCTATCATTCCAAAATTGAGTGCCCTAAAAATCTCCCAGAAGTCTTTCCATCGATGCTCACTACGTTAGAAAATATAGACCACAATGCATTGCGGAGAAACAATTTTTGTGAAAAAAACATGCTTACATGTAATTTTTTAACAAACCATCCACAATTTAATCATCAGAACACAGTGGATCCATATATAGACGTGATAAAATATTCGTATTGATTCGATTTTCACGTCGTGAAATTCAGTCATGTCTATCGTTTAGAAAAATGAAAGAAAAATAGTGAGCATGGTGTCTGAATTGCTTTTGGAATCCAGGGCACAATAAAGGATCGCACTATATTGTTTTTTAGTAGTTAGGGATTAGGGTGGGAATTTGGACATAGACTGGTTTCTGGAAATCCCGCAGGAGACCGGCCCTCAAGGCCTGGATTTGGACAGTCCTGGTCTCTGGTATACTTGGTATACTCGTACCTGGCTTTCGCAATGTACGGAATGCTGCCCCGTGAGAGACCCTTCCCCCCCTCTATCTGGACGGGGGAGCAAGAGACCCCTACTCAATAAAGACTACTGGAGGGGTGACAGATCTAGCGATTTAAATACCCATCACATAATACACAAATCGTGCATGAACTGTTTGTGATTATTGCGTTGGTTATATGCAATTCTTTAGTGATTTGTGGGTCAATTATGTGATTTTAACATGATATGTGTGCTGTATATGCAATATAAAAGTTATACATTGGTGGTACATGAGCAAAAAGTCAGTTAGACATACACACAAGGAATGGTCATGAAAACCCACAAATTTGCATTTGCATCAGGCAAAAATCACATACAATTTTGTATTAGATTTAGTGCTGCCACAAACGATTATTTTAAAAGTCGACTAATCACCGATTATTTTTTACGATTAGTTGACTAATCGGGTCATACACAAGTGGATGTAAAACACACATCTTAAGCATAATTAGCTTTAAACTAACTAAAAACTAGATATATTCACATTAGCATTATCGTAGATAGAATGTAAGCTGAATTTGGTTGCAAAAGATGCTGGTGACAATGGCTGAAGATGCTGATAGCCTGCTAAAATATTAGTTAAAGGCCAAATTAGCCTAAAAAAAAGTAGATTAGCCAAAACAGCTAGCATGTATCTGAAATACTAGCTAAACTCCAAAATGGCCTGAATAAAAAAACAACAGAAAAGCTTAAGTTAGCCAAAACAGCTAGCATGTAGCTTAAAAATTAGCTAAACACAAAAATAGCCTAAAAAACGAAAAAAGCTTGAATTAGCCAAAACAGCAAACATGTTGCTTAAATATTAGCTAAATTGCGAAACAGCCAAAAACATCTTTAAAAAGCCTGTTAGCAAAAACAGCTAGCATGTAGCTAAAATTAAAACTCCAAAATAGCCTAAAAACCGTAATAAATGCCAAAATAGTCCAAGAAGCTAGCAGAATATCATAATAACTTTCAATTTTACTAAATTCTGACTCCATATAATATAAAATAACGACTAATCGACTATTAAATTAGTCATCGACTATTTTAATAGTCGATTAGTCGTCGATTAGTCGACTAATTGTGGCAGCCCTAATTAGATTAACGTTATAATTGGGTATAAATACGCGTGAATTGCTTAAATTTCTTAACAGTTCAAAACCGAATTCACATAAAGACCTGTCAGCCCTCTACGGTCATCTGCGCACATCGACGAGTGACAGACACTCATGAACTACCTATATCATAAATGTATCACAAAAAAACAAAATTTATCCGTTGAAAATGCACATAATGTACTGGGCTGTATGACATGGCGCTAAGGGAATATTTAAATGGAGAACTAAAACAGTCCCATCTTCAAACGTTGAAACATTTAGACAAATAGATACAAAAGTTCTTTTTTTCCCCCAAGTGTAAGGTATGCAAATGTGACTATCACATAAAGTAAATTCAACATTATCTGGTGTGTATCAATCAAGGAAGTATTCCTACACAGTATCCTGGCTTGACCTTGTTAAACTCAATGGAGCCAGAGAAAATTTGATTCATTTATTTATTTATTTTTATTTTTCTAATCATTTTTTTAAACTGGTTTGATGCATTTCTGGATCTCACACATTCTGAGGGGGATAAAATGTTGACGTGTGTGTGTGTGTGTGTGTGCTGGACTGCTCTGGATTAGGAACTGAACGTACTGGAACAGACCAGCATGCTCACACAAACATTATGATGTGCATGAAGGTTTGCAGAGCACAGCTTCTCTGCTGCAGTAATGAAAGTCGGTGCAGTTCCTCGTTCTGCCCCATTTAGGGCAATGACAGACAATAAAGATATTAGGCTTTATTGCAAAAGCCCCCCCTTTGCAAAATTGCTTTTTTTGCTCAACAAAAATGTAATTGCATTTATGAAAATCCACCTAAAAAGAAGATTAAACCCCTTGCTCATAACAGGCAATTCTGTATTTGTATTTTGCACCTTTTTTTTTTAATCAAAGTGTCACTTTGAAGAATCAAAACACAAGTAAGTCAGTTTTTTCTTGTTTCCCTTACATGTTCCTTACATATTTGTTGGTTTGGTTTATTTTTCTGTATTATATATATATATATATTAAATATCAGGGGATTTTGGTAAATTCTCTGTTTTGAAGTGCTTTTCATGTCCCTCAGTCCGTTCACGCAGCTTTACAGATAGGTTGAAGTTAACAGTTCGACATTTGACCTGCAGTGATTGTATTTTAAACTTTATTGACAGGTTTCCAACATAACAGAGGAGGTTATATCATACGTTTGTTTGAGCTTTTGTAACCGTTCCAAAACACAAGTCGTTGCTGCAACAATGATTTACAGTGGGCGTGTCTAATGATTTGATGACGTCTTTGTCATACCAGTAATTTTGCACTATTTTATGGTTCCCAGTTAAGAACTTCACACTTATTCATATAAAAACTCTTATTTGACAAAACACTTGTATTTTAGTTGACTAGTTAGCTATAGTAGACGTAGTTTTTCTGTTGATAGGGCGGTGAGGCTGATGCAGTCAGTCAATTGAAACAGGCGGCCTGCAACGTGAGCCGGCCTGAAAGAGGTTTTGCGTCATGATGGCTGTCAACACGCTGTCAATGTCATTTTAGAATCAAATGAAAAATGGGAAAGTCGTGCGTAAAGAGAGACTGGGTTTCAAATATTCAAAGCCGGAGTGAGACAAAGGTGTTCTTACATAAAGACTTTTGCTGATATTAAGAAACAGAAACATTTTAACATTTTGCCACAGACTTGTTGTTGCTTGACATTCGGTTTGAACATAGTAAAATATACTGATCAAAAAAAAGAAGAAAATCAGCAATTCATAGATTTGATAGTTTGACCATTTAGAGATCTGGTAAAAACAACTATTATCCAGAAATGAAGTTTGTTTCTGCTATACTTTAATACTCAATTGATATAAGTCCGCCGACCAGATTTCATGAAGGGAAAACAAACACAGGTCATGCAAAACACAGTTCTTCTTGTTTTCCTGTTAGTTACAAAGGAAGCACACAGATTTTTGTCCTACTCATCCTTCTTTACAGCCACTCCCCCTTCTTCTACAGCAGATAGGGCTGCACTTAGATCCCGGCTCCTACTTTTGTGGTTCAAGCCCCTTAAGAGGGGTCAAAACAGGAGTGAGGGGTGAACCCGTTCTTGACAAGGAGCACGCAGGAACCCCTCTTAAATCCATGAAGTTGAAAGGAGCTTCAAACGAGAGCTGAGGGGTTGAAGGTTCAGCCCTTTAAAAAGGGGTCAGCGAAAGGCTAGAGACAAGGTTAAAGCCCAGAAAGTGACCCAGACACGAGGGCATCGGAGGAAAAAAAAAACAAAAAAACAAAAAAGGCAACCCAGATGCATGGCATTGCTGGGCCTGCAGAGGAGGTCAGACTCGGGCTAAACACTGTGACCTAGGACCAAGTAGGAGTTGCTGTTAAATCTACTGACGGGCTTTAGGCTAATGAGGAGCAGCTGAAACTCATCCCAAGTGATTCTGCGGGTTCCTTCTTTATATGTTAGTTTTTGCTGGAACAGAATTTGACAAAGAGAAGCTGGTATTTTGTGGCAACAAAAAAAAAAAAAAATCTTCTTAAAATCTTTACTTAAAGGTCTCTAAGAAAAAAACATTTAAATTTCCATTTTTATTCAAAAACAGCTGCTGTAAGCAAACATGTAGTTCAATCTTACTTTTGTTTTCAACTTAAATGTTTCTTAAATCACCAAAAGAGAAGCACCGTGGGTAAAAGCAACTTGTTATGAGATAGAATTGTTGTGCTTAATGTTGAGATCATGAAATAATGTGTATTTTACAATTTTACTTTTGTGAAATATGTATTAATATTCAGTAGGGCCGTGCATGTTGATGCATTAACGCATGCAATTAACAAATTGTGATTAACGCATTAATATTTAGTAACCCAAATTAATCGCATCTCTCGGAGCGGGAGTCTTTCGCTTTCCCTGAGCGGTGCAGTCATCCACAGCGTGAATTAAAACACTTCCTTGGGTTCTTTTCCCACTTATACCAAGGTTATTGACAAACAGAATAAATATTCAATCATTTCTTTGTAATTTAATCTCCTAATTTTTTTGGTTTAGATTGCTTTTTCATAAAAAAGCGGATTATTTGATCCATGGTCTGGTGCGTTATCATGTCATTAAATTTCATTTTGTGATTATTCGCAGATAATAATAATAATAATAAGTGGTCGGCAAAAAAAATAAATCACAATTGATCGCGATTGGTTTTCCCCCTGGTTTGCGATTAATTAGTTAATTTTTTTAATTGATTCCCGCCCCTAATATTCAGATAATTATATTTATAATTACAAAATTGTGGGCTGCACGGTGGCGCAGTGGTTAGCGCTCTTGCCTCACAGCGAGATGGCCCCGGTTCGAATCCCGGCTGGGACCTTTCTGTGTGGAGTTTGCATGTTCTCCCCGTGCATGCGTGGGTTTTCACCGGGGACTCCGGCTCCCTCCCACCGTCCAAAAACATGCTTAATAGGTTGATTTGTGACTCTAAATTGCCCCTAGGTGAGCATGTGAGAGTGAATGGGTGTGTGATTGAGGCCCTGCGACAGACTGGCGACCTGTCCAGGGTGTACCCCGCCTTCGCCCACCAGTAGCTGGGATAGGCTCCGGCACCCCGCGACCCCGAAAGGGACAAGGCGGTCAGGAAAATGGATGGATTACAAAATTGTCTCGTGCTGTCTCGGGATATATCGGGATACGTATCGTATCGTGATATGTGTATTGCCATACGTGTATCCTAATGCATATCGCCAGATTCTTGCCAATGCACACCCCTGGTAATTCCTAGCGACTCTCTTAATTTAACAGTCCTATCACTTTTATTAGGTTTAAAATCGTCTTAATCCATTTATTTGTTCTTTAAAATGCAGTCACGGATGAATCTGGGAATGAATAAACTGCACCATCCTGCCCAACAAATTATAGTCAGACACCCCATGATATCAGTTTCATTCATTTTTTCGATCATCTTTTGAGCTTTTTTTTTCCTTTATATCCTTTTCATCAAAAATAGGCCACAAGAACTAATGTTCATCAGAGTGGGTCTTTAAACATTTTTATTCTTATACGGAAAACCTCAAACCTCTTTTACTTTCCGATTAGGGCTGCCACGATTAGTGGACTAATCGACAAGTAATCAACTATTAAAATAGTCGACGACTAATTTAATGGTCGATTAGTGGTTACTTTATATTAATATAGTCGGAGTGTAGTACTGTTGAAAGTTAAAATGACACAATGGTAGCTTTTTGGACTATTTTGGCATTTATTAAGGTTTTTTAGGCTGTTTTTAAGTTATGCTACTATTTCACTTACATGCTAGCTATTTTGGCTAATTTAGGAGTTTTTTCAGTTTTTCAGGCTAATTTGGAGTTTAGCTAATATTTCAGCTGCATGCTAGCTATTTTGGCTAATTTAGGATTTTTTCTGTTATTTAGGCTAATTTGGCATTTAGCTAATATTTCAGCTGTATGCTAGCTATTTTGGCTAATTTAGGATTTTTTCAGTTTTTCAGGCTAATTTGGAGTTTAGCTAATATTTCAGCTACATGCAAGCTATTTTGGCTAATTTAGGGTTTTTTGTTTTTTAAGGTAATTTGGAGTTAAGCTGATATTTCAGCTACATGCAAGCTATTTTGGCTAATTTAGGGTTTTTTTGTTTTTTAGGGTAATTTGGAGTTTAGCTAATATTTCAGCTACATGCAAGCTATTTTGCTTATTTTAGGATTTTTTCAGTTTTTTAGGTTAATTTGGCGTTTAGCTAATAGTTTAACTGGCTATCAGCTTCAGCTTTTTGAGCTATTAGCTGCTTGCTATTTTAGCTATCAACTTTAGCCTTTTCAGCTATCAATTTCTGCATCTTCAGCTATCAGCACTTGCATCTTCAGTGGCCAAATTCAGCTTCCAGCATTCACACTAGCATTATCACAGGTAATGCTATATACCTAGTTTTTAGCTAGTTTAAAGCTAATGATGGTTAAGATGTGTGCTTTACATCAAGTTTGCTCATGACCCGATTAGTCGACTAATCGGAAAAAATAATCAATGATTAGTCGACTATTAAAATAATTGTTTGTGGCAGCACTATTTCCAATGAATGTTATCGCAGCTTAAATGCGTTCTACGGTGGTGCTGCAGCTTTATCAAAAAAGAATCTTCCATAACCCCTGCATTTCACAGTGCATGAATTTTCCCATTCAGGCAGTCAAGGTACATCTGTTCAAGGCGAGTACTTTGCAAACAGTCAGGTGAGTGTTTCGGTGCATGTGTACCGCTGCGCATTTGTCTGTGTACACAAGCCGAGATTGCCGGGCCATGAGAAGCTCCTGCAGCTTTCACCCCAAACTCTGTCGGTAATAAATAAATAAATGTAACTAAATAGAAATAAAGGAAAATGTTTAAGGCTCATGCAGTGACAGCGTTCAAAAGCAGGCAAAGGAAGAGGCTCCAAATGTCAAAAATAAGAGATCAGAAAATGAAATCTTTCGGAGTTCCTCTTTCAAACTATCTTTCGACACAAAAATAAATGTGTATAGAAACACGTAAACCCTTTTTTCCACAATGTTCTTAAATAACTCCCTCAAGCACAAGAGACAAAAAATAAAGCATGAAGGGACTGTCAAAATAAAACATCCAGGATCATAGAAAACAGATTCAATTGCTCACAGTGAAGCTTCCCTGTTATATTTTTGTGCCATTTTCAAAAATTGTTGTTTAAAATGATCAATAAGTCAAGCAAATTTAAAATTTTTATGATGCCTTTTATTTTTAAATATCCCTTTTATTTTGCATGTTTTTAGTTGCACCTGCAACAGAAATGCAAACTACTTCCAAAATGTGAGTTTTGTAGTGTGAAAATAGCAGGTCTGTTTGTGCATGATCACACTGATAATCCAACAGAATTAACCTTTTACCAATTTTATTATTTAAAAAAAAAGGTTCAAACCAAACATGTTATTTCCATATAAATCCATACAACATTTGGTAAATATAGGATTCTCACTTCCACTTATTCTCTTCTTTCTGAAGATTGTGCGACCTAATTTACAATACGTATTCCAATTCATTTTTGGTCACAAAGCTTTGAAACCATTTTTACACAGTTTTCAAACTTTAAGCTTAATTTTGTTTTTCCTATGTGTGTGTAAATCCACCTGGTTCTTACTGATTTGTTGAATATTTTTGCCAGTTGAGGCTTCTCATAATGGTTGGTATACAAACAGATTCAGAGACTTAATTTGATTCAAGTCAAGCCACTTTCAAAGAATCTACTGTTTTTTTTGGATAGACTGGAATAATTTTTAGAAAATAAAATATTACTTCTCTTAGTTCTTCTAAAGCTATTAACACACCAGACATGTGACACACCTTTGAGTGCGTTTTTGAACACTGTTTTACCCCATGGTGTTCACACTGGATAAGCAGGAGGGGTTACTTCTTCTTCTTCTATTGTTTACTAGCGCATGTCCGCCCCCAACAGTTGGAAGAGGCTTGGAGCCAAACGTTGAAGCGGTGTAAATCTCACTAATCTCGCTCCAGGCTTTTTGGTGACATAATTCTGACTGGACACAAACCGGAATTATTAATCTCTCCTTCCTGATCAATTTTAAACAGTCAAATTAAAAGGGATTCTATCTATTTGTGACGACCTGATCCAAGTCCCTAATTGGTCAAATTTTGACCTGGTTTAACCACCAACGCACTATCAATGGCTGCACGTTTTGTATGTAGGACCAAAAAATGGTCATAGAAACTCTCGAAAGTTTTGAACGCAGAAGCCCGAAATGCATGTCAACATAAGGTTTTCATTGGAAGTGGCTGCTTAAATGCACATTATATAAAGAAGGCTTTACAGTCACAACATTGTGTTTCTAAGATTTCTGAAATAAAGCAAGTTTATGGCTTGGAGAACCATCATTGGATACCAAATGGTAAACAAACACCTACATCAACATTGAACAGAAATAAATGGTCATGGTTTTAGCAAAAAGAAGGCAATCTTTCTGTTTTTTATAAAATAAAAGTAACTGGAGTGGTTGCTGATTTTTATCTTGACATAAGACAAAAACCTTCATTTACCTGATAATTTGGATGATGCAGGAAATAATCTGGACATCTGGCCACAGCCATAGTTTGTGTTCCTCAGAACCTTTGGGTAATTTGTCTGGTAGGCTCAGCTTCCAAATCCAATGGACACTTCAAGACCTGTGGATGAAGAAGACCAGAAGGAGGAAGGTTAGTAGGACTATTGATGATGGAAGATGAGACAAATGACTAGAGGAGATGAAGATGAGGTCCATGTTCTGCAGGGACAGATATAGCACAGATCTAATCTTAACCCACATATATACACAGTAAACAACACCAAGGCGAGGAACACGAGATGTTTAACGAAATCTGAAAGGTCAGGCAAAGGGTGTTGGTGCAGTCACTGGAGCTGTGATAAAATACTTACTTGTATGGTAAAAACAAAGTAACCAAGCAGAGTACATGCCTGATGTAAACCAAGGCTTCCACTGAAGTGATTTTTGATCCTGGAGACCCTAAAAATAACGTGGTAATTCCCGTTTGAACCAGCAATAAAAGTTCACCATACCCCCATGTAGTTTGGTAAGACTGCAATAGATGTTTCACCTGAGAAGACTTAAATATGTTCTTCTGTTCTTAGAGAGTCAACTTTCTGGCCATCGTTGGTCAAAATACCCAGAAATTCAAAGCGGTATCCTACTAACCTCTTGGCACCGCTAAACAAACACCTGTAAACACTCACCAAAAAATACCTCCAGGCACGTCTCCAGGCCTGAAGATAGACCCCGGCGTATATTTAGGGGCGCGCGGCTTGAGCCCATAAATGTGAAGGTCTTTTATGCAGCAGTTCACGACCCCGAGTTTGCATTTTAAAAATATGAACTGCCGTTTCACAGACTGCTAATATTATCCCATGTTTGTGTTAGTGGTTGTAAGTGGGCTTCACTTTTGCCAACGCAGTGTTTACATTCTATGTGTACATTTGCCTCAGTACGAATATGTGCACAGCATGCAAGTGAAGTTGGGTCATGTTTATGTATAGTATTCTCCACACTGGTGGTTGTGCACAGGTGTGCACATTGTTTGAATGTTCAGCATCTCTGATAAGCTAAAATTGTCTGTGCTGCTGTCTACAGCTGACAGATGGACACGGATCACTTCGCCCTCAGTAGTCAATCGTCACCACACTGACTGTTGTAAAGCAAGACTTCTTAAGTAAATAAATAATGATCTTAAAATAGTGACTGGTATTACAGTGAGACAATAAAAAACGGAATAACGGACGTGCGAAAGCAAATGTTTTAGAGCAATACAGTGTTTTCCGTTTATTGTGGGGGATACCATAAATAACCAGAGAAAAGTAACATCCGTGTAGTAGGATACAAATGTTTTCGGCTGTAAAATCCCTCACTACACACTTTCTACGCTTTTTTTCAGATAGACATGAACACTTTTTTCTCTTGATTAAACTCACATGGTCCGAACCTTTATAGGAAAAAATAGGTTTAATACTATAGAAGGAAAACAAAGATCCGACTGCGATGAAGTTTTATGTAACTCTGACAAGCTGCGTCTCAGGAGACATGGTAGGGAAGAGACTGACCGACAGGATCCACACAAGTCGCAGAACACGGTACACTAAAAAAAATAAAAAATAAAAACTACTCTGAAAGAAATTTAGCAAATCAGCACAATGTAGTGAGGGAAGACTACAGGTTACAGTGACCAGGTTGATCAAATACAACAGTTTAACAACCTCGAATAATGAACCTGATCAATGTTCCTGTCTGCTCAACACTTACTACTCATTATTATCACTTATTAGTCATCATGGCGGTTGAGTTTTACCGGTTTAATGGACAAAAATCAGAGAACACCAGATTAATAACATTTAAAATAGCTAGTTATAAACTTTGTATTCAAATAAGTGTATGTATTCCAGCATAAACATTACAAATACAATTTTGTACATCATTCTAGATGAGATAGCATAAATAAAATGTAAAGACTTGATATGTCTCAGTAAGCACATTTAACATATAACTTCCACACAGGGTATTAAGAAAAAAAAGAATAACGGAAGAATAACTCAAGTGAAAGGTCTTTTTAATGCACCAAACAACTTCTGAATATGATAAAGATGTTTTGACAAAAAAACATAAAAGCATCAGCAGCAATGTTGGAGATATGACTACTTCAGCCATAAAGACTGAAAATCTGGCAGTCAAAGGTTCATCTTTGACTTTGTTGTAAGACAAAATATTCCAGAATATTTAGCCATGTCAATTAGGAATGTGTAGTATAATGTATTAGGAGTATATACTATTGTCAATTAAGAATGTATAAGAAAATGTATTAAGAATATATATACACACATCAATTTGGAATGTTTAGTATAATGTTTAAGGAGTATATACTATTGTCAATTAAGAATGTATAAGAAAATGTATTAAGAATATATATACCCACGTCAATTAAAATGTATAGTATAATGTTTCAGATGATACCCGTGTCATTAAAGACTTGTTTTTATTATTATTATTTTAACTGAATTCACTTATTCATTTGATGTTGTCATGTGTGTTTAGTAAAATGTGAATGAACTTCATCTCTATTTTGCTTCTCTCTTTTCCTGTCTCCATATTGGACTTTATATTTTCTTATAGTTTTGAGGCACAGTCACTTCCATCTGCGATGCAGAACATTGTAAGTGCTGCTGGTGACAGTTGAGTTTCTCCTAGTTTGACAAAAAACAACCTTGTTTTCTTTGATCTCATTCAATGTATCTCAGTTTATCTCATCTGACAACTCAAGTTTGGTTGTAAAAGGAACACACCAAATGCACAAAGCAAATTACTTACTTTAAGCCACCTTTGAAAAAAGCAGGAGTGATCAATCTTTATTTATTTAGGCACAGTATTGGAAAGCAATGACTGGCAAAATTATAATTTCCACTTTTAAAAAACAGGTTATAACAGTCCATACTTCTACTACCTCTAAGCTAAATTTGAATGACTTTTTTTTTGTACTTGACTGTGAAACAAACTCATTCTCACATTTAGTGAACGCTCAAAGGAGTTTACTTTTCATTCATCTACAGCCATGTTCACAAATGATGATGGAACCATGAATGCAGTCTAGACAAAGAGTTCGGCACCACACTTCCCAGCGCGGTAGAAACGTCGTAATGAGTGGGCGCTTCTGTGTCAGCCCATGTGTGTGGCCTGTCAGGTTGGCAAGCGTGGATAACTTGCCATTTAACACATTATTTACAGATACACAGTTCACAACAAAAACAAAGCAAATGAACATTGTCCTGAACCCTCCAAGCAGCCCCTCATTAAGCACCACAGACTTGCTGACTATACGCCGCCAAACGGTACGCCTCCTGCAGTCGGTTGTGCAAGAGTTAGTCAAGCGTTGGACTGTAAAGAAAAGCTGCGTCCTATTGAAGCCTCCCTATTAAACGACTTCTCACAATTTGGAAGGATTACTAGTAAAAAATACCACGGAATTAAAATGTATATGGTCTCTCACATCATCACAGGTGCACACATGAAACAACACTTCATCTGACCTAAATCATTAAAATATAGCTCAGTTTAAAGCTAAGTACTCGTATTCCACAGCGACATAGCAATGTACTTACGTTTTTGTTGACGTGGCACAATTGTGGAATGATTAGTCCCTATGGAGACCCACTGACTAACCTAAGCATTTATAACTTTAACAGTGCAATTATCATGAAAGCCGATAAGGGACTTTGGGGTGCGATTCCAGAACCTTAAGGGATTTTTGGAAAAACGTTCATTAGATACTTTGGGAGATGGTACCCTAAACATGTACTCGACTCGTCTTGCTCTGATGCTGTTGTTCACATTTAGGGATGCCACAGCGCATCAGCTTTGATTCACACAGGTAGTTTAGCAGAGTTGTATCACCTGACACAACACTGTATTTTATCCGGGTTTGGTACCAGCACAGGAAAACCCACACTCGGGCCGCCTTGTGGATATTTAGTTAGGTAGTAGGGTGAAGGGTGTTGCCTAAGGACCCACACTGCCATTTCTACACTTAACCTACTTAAAAATGCCAAATCCTTTAGTCTCAGACACAGGTTGCAGCAGATGAAAGGACTTTAAAACTCAGCTGTGTTTTAGACATGGTGAGCTAAAGCCTGAACTTTCATGTCTTCTGTTGAAATGCAGCAAACGAACAGGATGTCTTCCATCAGAAAAGTAAAAATAATCCACTGGATTTTCAGAATAAATTACCCCCCCAAAGGATTATAAATGTTGGCTTCAGGTAAAGCCAACTTGGATTGGAGTTGCAGCATCAGAAATGATCATATATCTGCCTTTAATACAATATGATAGAAGGGAAAGTGAGTTCCTCCAGTATATCCATAACCCTATTGTACAGAAAAGTAGAAAACAATGACTATTATGTTTGATTGAACACTTTTTTTACATTTAGATTAAAAAAAAAGCTCTTAAAAACTGTGCAGTCTTGAGAGGACACAGCCTAAACATAGATGTGTTTTTTTCTATTTGTACCTGAGAGGATATAGAGTATTATACAACTCTGAACTCAAGGGACGATGCCTTAATCACTAAGGCAATTATCCCGTTGGCCCTATCCTTTCCTCGAAAGTAAATTTCACTTACTCCTAAAAGGATAAGAGTATATAGAAAGCTAAAAGCACAGACTGACCACAATATCTTTACACAGCTTATTGACCTCTGGTTCACCCACAGACACGGATACACCAGACCGATGACGTCTAGGATCACTTACAGGCTTTTGAATGGTGAAAATAAAGCCATTAAATCATTTTCTGGAGTTTTCTCCACCCAAAAATGGGTCAAAATGTGGGAATTTTGTGGATCAATCAAGGAAAAAATACACTAATAATACACAAATTAGAGCTCAAATACAAATAAACTGTCTCACTTAAAAAAAAATAAAGCAATACTTATTAAAACATTCAACAGACTGGACAATAGTTCATTTCTGGTGTAAAGTTAGACTCTTATCATTGTCGTTTTTGGAAATTATACTGAAACCAGCACCTTAGTGGTCATTTGAGGAACTGCAACATTTATCTTTTTTTTTTTTTTTTTTTTTTTTTAATTCATATCTGGAAATATAAGATAGCGGTCTGGGTCCATCAAAAGTTAGGAAGCTTTAGCCAACAAAGAAGCAAAGAAAACAAGTAAACAAGACATCTGCTCTTCAATGTGTGTAAAGATGCCACAATCAACCGGGCTAAAGGTTAATGTCCTGATTTGTGCTTACATGTCAGGGGTCCAGCTTTAACATCCCGACGTGGTAAATTCTGAATAGATGCCAAAAGTTTGGCTATGGATCAGCGGGCCACCGTGGCTATTTAAAGTAAAGCCTAATTGAAAGAGCAGTAACATTTACCCAACAGCTCTTCTTTGGTAGATGGGGGCAAATTAGTGGCTCATAATCTCACTATGCAAAGGCCAAATGTGAAATAAACAGAAGATCATGTAGGCCGTAAGTATATTTGCCTCCTTGTTAACTAATTTTTTCAAACCGACCCGGGTAGAGTGGTTGTTTAATCCTTCTATTGTGTTCAGGTCTAAACTGATCTATTTTAACACTTGAAAATGGTCCATTTTGACCCAAAAAACACATAATATTATTGGTGGTAGAAATGGATAATGTTGCAGGTTTTACCTTTCTTCCTTTTGAACTCAGTCTTTCATCAGCCAAACCCGCACTCCGCTCAGCTGTGTCAACTCCTCTCCCTGACGTTTTGAAATGCGTTTGCCTCAGTCAGCTTGAATTCAGATGATTGGGCCGAACACAGCTTAATGCAAAGCTGTTGAGTTGTGCTCAGTCATCTTTGGAACGCAGAGAGCACATTCCTTCCATATAGGCCTCCGAGTGAAAAAACACATGCGGCGCTGTGAGGGTCGACCTCATGAAACCGTGTGCACGGATTTACGGAGCGGCCCGAGCACAAAATAGGCGGCGGGCTACGGGAAAGTTAAGAATGGCAGATTAAGTGAAGGCACACACACAAATACAAACACATACACAGAGCTTGTAAGCTTTCTTACAGAGTACCATAAGGTCAAAAGAGAACTTAAAGCCTCAGGGGTCAGTTAGTGTCCTGACTTTGTTTAAAAGGATCAAACTAAAGCTTCCAATACAATTTCTGTGCACTTTTGTGTATTTACATGTGTATGAATTGGTACTATTCACACCACCTTTTAGCTTACATGAGTTAAAACTCTCTAGTTATAATCTATGCAATGCAAACTGAAAAGATCGAATACGTTTTATGTATAAAGGTTTTCCTATGAAGATCTGATTATTTCCTTCAAGCAGTCAAATAACACATTAAAAAAAGAGTAACGGTGTCAAATAATTAGGTTAATTGTGAATAATTATTTAAATTACTTAGAAAGTAGTGTGTCTTTTTTTTTTTTAATGGCAATAATTTCATTTTTAATCTAACACTAAGTGTAGGACTGGCACGCAGGAGCCCTGGGTTCGATCCCCGGGGTGTCCACTGATCTCCATCCAGATTGGGTCCTTAGACAAGACCCTTGACGCTCCTGCCTAACTGGGTCCCTGTGCCCCTCAAGTACAGGGTTGTGTCAGGAATTAATTAATTAATTTTACATTTTTTTTATTACATGACAGTACAAAAAAAGCAAAAATTCCTGAGTGATAACTTTCTTTGCCTGATACTCCAACTCTATTACCAACAACCACATAACTTGTTTTCTATGGATGATTTGTCGGGTGAATAGTCCAAAATTCAAAACACCAAAACCAGCTTCCTCTGGTCTGCTAATTCATTTCTGCACATCTCTCTCTTTTTTTTTTAACCACTTCCCCTCATTGTTTGTACTCGCAACAAACTTTGGACACAGCTGACTTGGAACAGTCAACATATTTTTGACACACCGTGTGTTGAATTACTTCTTTTCATTGTTTCAGCTGACAGCTGGCTGGCCCGGGCATGTTTCCTGTCAATCAGCCAGGTGCAACCGTTGATTAGATCTTCAAGAGGTTTATTTTAACTGAACACTGGTGTAGGTATACAGCCGTATAGGGGTATTTTGAGGGATAGAAAGATGATTCAATGGCAAAACTTGTTGATTGATGACATAATGATGTTACAATTTAATATAAATTTTATACATAAAGGGTATTTAGGGTCAAAGGTCACCTGTTAAAATGAGTTTGATGGAAAGTATAGTCCTCATCTGTAATGAGGTCGGCATCTGAAACAAAGAACTATTTTTCACAAAAGATAAAGTTTTGGTTTCACTGACTGCTTTTTTGTGTGCTGAACGCATAAAACTTTGTTCAACTTTACTACACTCTGACCACATAAAGTAATCGACTATTAAATTAGTCGTCGACTATTTTAATAGTCGATTAGTCGACTAATCGTGGCAGCCCTAGTGCTGGGCAATATGAAAAAAATAATTTATATCACGATATAAGCTATTTCATATCACAAAAAAATATAAATCACAATATATCACAATAAAATATGTTTTAAGTTATTCTCTATTTAAAAAAAATAGACAAAAATGTCTTACGTACGAAAGGTTTCATATCTGTTATGACTGAGAAATATTACATGAAAATTACATCACAATATTTTCTAAAAATTTAGTGATATCAAATTGCAACATAGTAAAAAACATCTATTTTTACAGAAAGTATCTTCATTGTCTGCCACAGAGCTGCTGCCTTCATCACTCACAGAAACTTTTAAAAAAATGAAGACATTTGTAACTTAATTGGACGAAAATGTTCACTTTCTGAGGTCAGAATTTAACATAAAGTGTTGTTCTCACTTAAGTTTCTACATAGTTTATTTACTATTCTCACACTTTGCAACATTATGTCTTTAATATTGCAATAAAGTACTTGCTTATCACAGAGAAATATATGTCTTTGCTGAGAGTGGCTATGCAACATTACATCAGCTGCAATCCATAAACCCTCTTTATTGTCACCCTGTGGGGTTTTGCACAATCCTTTCAGCAGGATAAAACTTGACTTTAATTGAATTGAGGTAGACAAAAAAAATACAACAGTATTTTACTAAAGCATAATTTAAGACTTTGAATATCTCCAAAAAGCATAGATACTAAATACTTCTTCCACGGATGATGTAAGTGATCAGACTTGTAAGTGGATAGGAACAATCCTGAAGAGGTAAAGTTTTCTGGGAATAAAGTATATGACAGTAAAAGACATGACATGATTGTTTTTGTTACTTTTAGGCCCAGAAATGTTATCCTGGACATATTTTCCTTGGAGGTCTATTTCTGTTTTAAGTGCTTTAAAATACATATTTAAATTTGTTTTGGGGTATAAAAAATTGCAAAGCTAAATCAAGGAAATTTGAGCACTAAGGAGAGAGTTATGCAAAGACCTTCCTTCCAGTGAGAAACTCACAAGCAAGGTCATTATGAAGGGATGGCAATACACTCTGATTTGCCCGCAGTTTTTGGTGCTTTAAAACTTTGGAGATAACCAAGATAGTTTTAAGGTTTGTTATGTTTTTCCTCCATGCACGACTGCCTGCCAATGATAAAAAAAGCATTCCAAGAATGAGTGCACTTTTAGGTGTCACTCAGGCCAGGTTGCAGACTTGCAACCCTGAGAAAAATGATAATTTCTGGGAAATTTTAATCAATTCATTAAAAAAAAAAATATATTGGTAAATATTTGTGCAAGAATACACAATTACGAATTACATAATTGTTTTCCAAGTCAACACATTGGAAAGCTGGCCTGTCATGGTTACACGGATGTTGAGTTAAATCTCTGACCACTGGAACTCAGTTATTTTCCCGTAAAAAAAGCAAAAAATATCTTTTCTTTTTTGAACCGACTTAGATTTCTACATTTTTATTGTTTTTTTTATGTAGAAAAGGAGGAATAGTACAAAATATTTATTTTGTTGTTAAAAAGCACCATGTTTTAGTGGGCTACAAACTGTATGAGGCAGCATGATGGCGGTACAAAACTTAGTGCAAATGAAAAGAGTACGTATTATGAATAATTGTTCATATACATAGAATTATATGTGAAGAGACTGCTGAGCTCACTGGAGGCATTGCCAAAAAATTTGCACAATCACAGTGCTTGGAGATGATATAAAAAAAAAACTGTAGCTGTTAGTTTTAGGTAACCGCTATTGCGACAGCTCACAAGCCACAACAAACCTCTTTGTTTTTTCTGAAGGACTTCCAAGGTGCTTCTCTGCACACTACAAAACGTCAACTTTATTCATTATTGTGAGTAGATTCTCCATGTTGACAGATCCATCTTGTTGAAAATGTTTTTTTTCTTCTTTTGACGTGGTCTCTAAACAATGGTCGCTTTAAATGGCTCTGCAAAGCTTAACAGTGGGCTACATTTAGATACTTAGTGACTTCTTTGGCTAATCCTTTTCTTGACCAGTCTGCTGTTAAAGATATCCTGCTTCTGTATGTACAAGCACCGAGAACAAGTGATGGTGCTTTGATTATGCTGCAAATGTAGTTAAGACATACTATCATTTAGGAAAGGTTTAGGGTTTCTAAATAGTTTTTATTGAAAAGGTCGGACAAAAAAATATAAACGTCCAGCTCCATGAATCAGAAGAAATTTTGACCACACCTCTCTCTATACCACACCCGCCAAACTCAGCTGAGCCCTCCCACCCTCTGCCCTCCACAGTTAACACACCAGCTATTGTGCCGCCCTCCCCTCCAAAACCCTTACCAGGCCAGAACCCAAGACCTTGCTCCCTCCCCTCATCCTGCTGTGCATCAATCCAGAACATAAACACACTCTTAGAGCCTGGACCAGCACAGCTGCCAATTAAGGGTCTGCTAACTTGTGGGGAATCCATTGAAGGTGAATGTACTGACTGTCCCCCAAGCCCAGGAGAGAGGGTGTTCAATTATTCCAATGTATATGTGTACACAGACACCTGAAGAGGTCATGGGCCAACTTCCTCTGTTGCTACATCTTGGTGAAGGGCCAAACTGGAGGTCTCTTCTAACATTTGTACCATTTTGACATCCCAGGTCTTGAAACGCTTACATTTTAAAATGTACTTTTCTATAAAAATAGTTTAATCCCAGTAAAAGGGAGTTTATTTCAAATTCCTTTGTGTTTTAAATGGTTGCCTCTTCTTAGAAAGTACTGTTCCAGCATTCCAGGTTTTTGACGCTCTTAAACGGGATGGTCATAGGTTTCAGTCGTTTCCGCTGCAATGCGAGACCAAAAAGCAGAAAGAGAGGGTTGAACAGAGCATCTCTGTGTTCTGTTTTAATCAGCAGATTAGATGGTAGTCACTCCTCACTGGATGTGCTTGTTGCACATGTTGATTAGTCATTAATTGGCAGCTTTCATTATTTGGGAGCAGCAGCGTAAAGTGGGACTATAAGAGAGGGCCTGATGTCATGCCAGGGGAGGCTGAATAGCACCGATTTATGAGAGAAAGGCCTTTAGGAAAAGTGGACAGTGCCTAATTGGATGAGGATTTCATTCGGCTGCTCGGGAGACCCGGTCTTATGCAATACTGTAGATGAATGGAAGAGGCTTGGGAGCAGTGATGCTTGCATACGAGTTGGCTGCGGTGGTGGTCTCTGGGTGCTATGCTGAATGGATTCCCCTTCTTTTGACACCAACTTACTGGCATGTGGTAATACTTAACTTCTGTAAGTAACTGATGCTGTAAAATCAAAACACACCTAAAACAAAGAAAAAATTACAACTAGTATCACATCTTGTAACTGAAACCTTTCAACTTTAGATACGCTGCTTTTTGATCTACAGAAACCAGGCATGTCCAAAGTCTGGCCAAATTAGCACTGGCCTCCAGATTCCTATCATGAACCCCAGCACTTTCCAAGAACCTGCAAGTACGATTTCTTGATTACGATTGGCTAATTTATGTTACCAAGTTGTAGTAAACCTGTTGCAACATCCTATGGCTACATTACAGCAGTGGTGCAGAGCAGTCAACCTCTGATCAGAAGATTTAAGATTTGATTCCCGCCTTGCCCAGCAACTTGTCCAAGTGTCTTTGGGCAAGAAACTGAACCTCACATTGCTCCTCGTGGTAATAGGTTGGCAAGAGTGTTTGGCAGCGGAACTCTGGGGTATTCAGACTGGACACATTTGGTTCGCTTAGAGTGAGCCAGAGTTGGCTTCCCCTAATAATCCAGAACAAATTTTCCAAGTGGAAGCTTGTCCGGGACCAGGAACAGCTCTTGAACCCATCTTTGAGGTGGTCTCGACTTGTTTCCTATCAGACTGAGCTCCAGTTTGCTAAGAGTTTCGTCCTTCTGAACAGGCTCCATGCTCGGAGAGGATAGACTGAACCAATACAATACAACAGGGTAAGGGAGCAACAACAAGACAACAACTCATCGAAATGTGGTTGATTGGATGAAATCAAGTAAATTAACTCTCGTACCTTCTTATGGCATATGACCACAGCCTTACATCAATGTGTGATTCCTCCCATGACAAAGGTGGACAAGATTTTATGTCTGCCACAGACACCAATGAAGATAAAAAAAATTCTCGGAAAAAAAAAGTTCAGCACACCGTCTCGTGGGGTCCAGATGACCCCACTTTTAATGTAAACATGCCTAGGATAACACAGGGGTTACAACAACTTAACGTGACACACATTGCTTCTCACACCGTTTTCCTGACGATCTATATGTCGCAAATGCCTCCATAGCTGCCGTCTCCTTAGCAAATGCTTTGCAGTATGCCTCCGTCGTACCAGAGCAGCAAGTAAAACCCTGATGTTGACGTAGACGTTCAAAACTGGTCCACGACGTTTGAATAGGTGAACTATCCCGACAATGATTTCAAAGTGTAGGACTTCCACTATTCTTCCTCTTAGTGTTTTGTCCCACCCTCATAATTCCTGACCAATGACTGAAGAGATCTTTAGTCTCATGTGCTGGTTACAGGCTTTGGTTCGAAATGTCCGATTGACTGCAGTCGGAAAATAGAAAAGACAAAAAGTTCAGAATTTAATGAGGACCAAAATACGTGGACTCGGTCTGGACCAATGGCCTTTTCCAGTCTGAAAACACCCTAGGATGGTAGTAAAGTGCTATAAGCAATGTATTCAGTTTTATGTCTGTTCTGTGTGAAGGAATGAAAAGTATCCCATTGCAAAAAAAAATCAATTTTATAGTTTATTTGCACTTGATGTTACTGTAAGGGTTCAAAGAA
>NC_050527.1:13471855-13486294 GCF_002922805.2 Oryzias melastigma
GACTCGGTCTGGACCAATGGCCTTTTCCAGTCTGAAAACACCCTAGGATGGTAGTAAAGTGCTATAAGCAATGTATTCAGTTTTATGTCTGTTCTATGTGAAGGAATGAAAAGTATCCCATCGCAAAAAAAAAAATCAATTTTATAGTTTATTTGCACTTGATGTTACTGTAAGGGTTCAAAGAATGAAAGCCGATTGGTTAGCCCTGACATACTTTCACCTCACAAAATTTGACCCTCTTTGCCAAAAGTTTGGACACCCCTGATATAATCACAAGAAGACAATGGGTTTGTCTCGATTGCTTGCTTTAAGTAACGCTAACAAACTTAAGTTCGCACATGAAAAAAAAACAAAACAAGCAAATTAACTAGGAATTAGTTTAAGTCGCATAAGTCTATAAATTCCAAAGTACACCATGTAAAGCTTTAATCGCCTTTCAGAATTTGAATAACACTGGAAATACCAGAGGAAATTAAACTCTTTACAGCATAACATGTATGTATGTTAACAATAACACAAAAGACCATAAGATAGAAGGAAGTATGTGGATCTTGAATAAAAAAAATAGATAAAAACCCTTTTGTTTTTTAACTGTACGGTACATTTACCAAAGCAGACTAACCGTGGTTTGTTTTGATATAACATGGTAGGATAAGATAACAACAGAAGGTAAACCGACATATAAAACCAGAACAACAGCAAAAGACAGAGGGGATGATAAGATTGACGAGAGGGTGAAGATAAGCCAGATAAGAAACTGGAAAAGTGAGGGTACTACAACAATCAACTGATAATTACCTTGAAACAACAACATGACCTGTACCTGCTTGAACCTCTGCTCCCACAAGTTTTTACAGGCAAAATAAAGGCAACATTCTTGCTTCTTATGCAGGCTATTAGTCCAAAACCATGACATCTAACTCTCTGTTACGTCAACAAGCAAGAATTGAAACATTTAGGGTCAGAATTAGAAAGTGAGGAGTCTAAAATGTGCAAGTGTGGGAGGAGAAAGATGACAGGTGGCTTATTTCACTCGGGTTAACCTCTGGCAGATTAAGGTTTTGTGATGTATTACCAAAGAAAAAAAATGTTTTAATCAAAAATATGTTGACCTGTACCAGTTGATCCTCGAGTGACGTGAGGAATAAGCTGTTAAATGGAATTAGAGAACTTGTGTTGTGTTGTTTTGGAATAATAAAAAAAATAAAAAAACAAAAGCCTCAACATATTAAGTACTAACTTTGGCAAAATATGCAAGCAGGAAGACAAGAAGAAAGTTGTTTTTAAGTCATCTTTGTATGCAATGTGTGCAGAATATTATCCTAAGAGAAACTTTAACAACAACAATAACTACTGCCTCAAGACCAACTTAATTCCAAAGGATTACGCAGGCAGAAATGTTGCAAGAGATTTAACAAAGTTTCATAACTTATGCCATACAGAAAACTGTTTACAAGCACATGTGAACATCATGGGATGGAGATGATGCAATACAGTAATAATAAGAGAAAAAAAATGTTCCCACTACTAATTGTACGTTTGAACACCACAACAACTGATTGAACATTTTTATTACAGGTAATTTATGATTCTGCACCAATTTGCCACAACATCTAGAGTTCCAGGAGGCAGCAGTGCATCTACAACACTCTGATTCTGTAAACAGTACAAATAAAGATTAAATATTTGATACTTATAATGTTATAGAACTTTTTTGTCGAGTGAAAATTTTGAATGAAAAAGTATCAAACTAATCATTCTCGGCATGCTTAACTAGCATTTATTACAGAATAAAAATATTATAGATCCCATTGATCCATTAAGCAACAATGAAAAAAGTTGTACTTTTGTATGAACAAGTCATCTTACTTTCACACTGGGTACGTGAAGGATGTTATTGAACACAATGTTGTTCATGCTGGACTGTCGCTACCCGATACTATCGCATATCAGCCATCTACAGCTGAGAAATCTCGCAAATCTTTTTCTTTCTCTGCTCTAGTCCGAATTATGAAAGACTTGATGTCATATAATTCCAGTTGGGCACAAATAATTAATTTCCTTAACTGGTCCATACTGGGTTAATACACTGAGAAAATCATTTTAAAAGAAGGCTAGTGCTGTAGTCATCAGTTTGTCTTTAGTCTATTTGGATTTACCCTCTCCCTCCTATTGTGACATATACCTGCAACATTTTGTGATGGATATTATTAACAGACCATCAGTTGATCCTTGACAGGATGTTCTGTGTTGTCTCTGTTCAACTCTCCAGGGCAGGAACAATATCTATATTTTTGTGCCATCAAAAAATTTGAGATAAAAACTTATGCTGTGCTGTGAAAAAAAAAGCTTCTTGTACTATCTGAGGTTCAGAAGCATACCACTTCAACTTTGCTCTGTTTTTTTTTTATTTTTATGAAAAACTAATGACCCTCTGATTGCTCTCATGGTCCTTGACATGTCAAACATGTGACTACAAAGATATGGTCCGTTACCTTTGTATGCGTTTACATTTCTGACATTTTTGATGTCAAGACCACTGCCGTAAAGCCTTAGTTCTTGATGTCAAGTTATCCTAGTTTGACCACTTTGTGCTGCAAATCTGTGAAATTGTAAAAATATATTTTAAAAAATATTATTACTCCAGGGCTGCACGGTGGCGCAGTGATAAGCGCTCTTGCCTCACAGCGAGAAGGCCCCGGTTCAAATCCCAGCTGGGACCTTTCTGTGTGGAGTTTGCATGGTCTAGGACACCCCCCATTTTATCATGGAAAATGGGGGGTGTCCTAGACCTTTAACTTATTGCTGAAGGTCATTCTGCAAGTCACATGCAAATAAAAAGATAAAAACCTAACTTTGTAAAATTCTCTAGACATAGTTATGCTCCATTATTAGTTTTACTTTACTAAAGATTCTACTTAAGCTTCATATTGTTAGTGGCAGAGCTTGGGTTAACCTTTGAGACAGGACCCTTCATTTCTTTGGTGCTAATAATAAACTGGCTAACATGTCGGTGCAGTGTTAAGCTAGCAAAATATACAATAACTTTTACATGCACTCCAGTATGGTGATTATAACCGTATTTTTTCAGCATTATAAAGCGCACTTAAAAGCTTAAAACGACTACAGTAAACCAGGGCGTTTTATACATGATACATGCATTAATTCTGGTTGCCCTTCCTAATGTTAAAGCAATTTTGAGAGATGGACAACGCTCTATCAAGTATTTTTTTTTTTGTTTTACAATTTGCAAATAAGGTTGGATGTTATTGTGAATAGGCTAACATAGCTAACGTGTAGCTGTGTCGTACTATGCTTTTTTTCTGCGTTACTAAAAAGGATGGAGTTAGCATAATCACAGTTACATTTGTTTTAGCTGAATCAGTCTGTTTTTTACATGTTGCTAACAAGGTTGGGTGCTATTGTAAATACGCTAATGTAGCTAACATTTAGCCATGTCGGACTGTGGCTTTTTTATGCGTTACTAACAAGAGTGGGAGTTAGCGTAGTCACGTTTATTTTATTGGTATATGTGTTGCAAACGAGATTGGTAGTTACAGGTATTGTGAATATGCTAACATGGCTAACACTTGTAACGTGGCTAATGTGTAGTTTGTTACAAAGAAGTTCTAGAGTTACTATTAATTCAGTTAAAGTCTGACGGACTTATCTCTGACTTTTTTCTCTCTTAATGCACCTTGACTGAAGCCATTAAAAATAAAATAAACAGTCATAAGACACATTTATAAACTGTAAACACTGATTATACTTTCTGTAGTAATCAGATGATTCAAGTGACCATGTAAATAAAATTGTGTGATTTTCAGATATAGTTCATTATAGGAAATAGATTAAACAAAGCTAATTTTATCCCCAATACTTTGGTGTCATTGTGCCCTTCATCTGATTTACTCTGTGTCAATATATTAGACAAGTACAGAAGTTTCCAAAACCACAGAAAGTTTTAACTTTTTACTATTTGATTATGTGTTCTAAAAAAGATGGTCAATAGACTGCAAAACACTTACAAACGTATGCATTTCTAAAGTTCATGCAAATGCTTTAACACGTGTGCTCTCTTATGGGGTCCAGATGACCTGACTCTTATATTGATGTGTGGTCCCTCCCATGACAAATGTGGGCATGATCTAATGTCTGCCACAGATACCAGTGGAGATAAAAAAAAAAATCATTGGGAAAAAAAAAAGTTCAGCGTCGTTTTATGTAATATTTAATGTAAACATGCCTATGATAGCACAGGGGTTACGTTTAAAAATTTGCAATCTGGCTGACTTAATGACTAAATAGCAAAAGTTAAGGTGTGGCTTAATATGAAATTTTAAAACAAATTTAAAGCAATTTTTGCACGTTGTCATTTGTTTTCTGAAACTTGTTAGCTTCATTTGCAATATTGCAATCACGTGTTGCTCTTTACTCAAATTTTAGACTAAAACTGACTAACGACACTTCACAAATGAATAGTATTTATATACAAAGTCTCCCTGTTTTTGGACATAAATTGATTTTTATCTGGGAATTGTGTAAAATCTGCTTTTTAGTATCAAGAGTGATATTCTGTATTGATTTATTTGTCAAGCAAGAGCTAGTGACAAACTTTGCTGAGGTCTCTATGTAGGGTTAGCTGATGGTGTCATGACACCAGTGAGAGGGTATTAACAGAGTATAAGCCCCGACTAACCGGTGCTGAATGACTGCTAGGTGACGCAAGACCTCATGGAATGCTGCCTAGAGCATGACTGCAAGCTCTTATACCAGAAGCACCAGCTAAGAGGAGACCTCTGCCAGGTTCCAACCTTAACAACAGTCTCAACTTTGAACAACAATAGTAGCAGAAATGCCATTAGATGTAGACACATCTTAATATATGTAAAGGCTTAAATCATACCAGTCACAAAGACAAATTAGGGGATGATTAAGTATTGGGAGAACGTAAAATATACCCTAATTATGAGTACTGTCAAGCCTCAACATATTAATATGTACATTTGTGCACAGTATATCAGTCAAAAGTCTGTCAAAAAGAGTTTTTTGTAAAATATCTTGCAATAAATGCAGTCTGACAGATTGTAATCTTGACAGGTTCATGCCCCATCATGCCTGTGCTTACTTGTCATAGACTTGAAATAGCAAGTAGTCTGGGGTCTGGGGGGTGGGGGGGCACCTCAGTTGGTTGCCATGTGCACTGCTGTGTGACCAAAATTCAAATAAATAGCATGAGGAAATACAAATAAATATTAAAAAAACACCTAATTGCATGGGAAACTTTTAAGGAAAAACATCAATGTGTTTTCTCTGTGCAATTAATTCCCCCTTTGCTGAAACGCATTTATATTTAACTATTCAGAGACTAAATCCAAAAAAATCAAAATCTGGGTGTAAATTTAATTTAAGGGGTGGGGGATGGGAGAAATTGAATGGAGTGAAATTGAGAAAATTAACGAGAGTTAGTTGCAATTTGCAAATTGTGCCACCAGATGTCCCTATACCATTGCAACAATCCGGCCCTCAAAACAATTTTATTTTATTATCATTAATGGCCCGATGTTATCTTGCGCTTATTTCTAACTTGTATAATTTTGACATACATTTTTATGGAGAGTAAGAAAATTGAAAGTTATTCGAGGTTTAAGTTGATTTATTCTAGAATAATATTCCCGCCTGTTTTTAGTCATAAAAAGGTTAAAAAAGTCCCGTTTTGAAGGTTTTAAAATTTTTTTTAGAATATTTGATAAATGTTTATCCTGTTCGGCCCGAAACATAGGGTGTGATTTGGATTTTGGCCCCCTGTGTGATTGACTTTGACACCCCTGGTATACGCTGTCTTTTGCAATACCTAGATATTGTAGGTTGATATCGTGATAACGATACATTTTGCGATTTATTGTGCAGGCCTAATCGCAATCAAATCAAAGCTAAATTTTTTATGGTGTCTTGCATGTATTAACGCCAAGAATAAAAAAAAATGTTTCCTTTCCTATAACGCCAGTGTAAGTGCATCAATGTGTTTTTCTGCAATTAAATGCCTACATCCTTAAAGACTACACTGCATTAACATGTCAAGTGTTTTTTTTTTCTTTTCTTTTTTTAACAAGAACCTACAGCATTACGAATATTTTCTCACAAATTAGAATCAAGGCTGCTTCAAAGCCTCTTTCAAGTCTTACAAATTCCAAGTAAGAACATTGATTTACAGTCAACACCACTCAGCATCAATACTACCCAGAACTATAAATGTCTATGCAGCATTCTGCAGTGCTGAGACTTAAAGACCCACTCCAATTAAAATAGTCTTTTTTGGTGGTTTCAACATGTTCTTGTGGCATTTTTCTCACGATGGAGGCCATATATACAGAAAATTAAGCTTAAGGTTGCATTTCTGAGTATTTCTTTATTCAAATTGTTGTGAATCAGGAAATAAATGCTGATTGAGAAAGAGCGTATTTATGACATTCAAAAGTAGGGCTGGGTATCGATTATCATTTCCAGAAACAATTCGATTCACAACAGTTGAATCGATTCGATTCCAATTCTTTTTAGATTCTTTCAATTCCTCAATTCAATTTTGTGTTTACACATTTATCCATATTTGTGTGTTGTACATTATTAATCTACTATATAACTTGAATATATTTATATTAATCTGATACAGTTCACATATTGTAAAATGTTTTAGTGAAATAATGAGATTGTTAATATCATAGTGTTACATGTTTCTCAAAAGGAGAATTTCTAACAAAAATGTTCAGATCATTAACATTGTAAACATTGTTCTGCTTCTCCTGGAGGGTGTTTCAGTTCGGCCACTAGGTGGCGATCCCGCTGTAGCTTTTCACCTTATTCCAGAAGTAGAAGAAAGTATGAGGAAAAAAAACTTGTTTTAGACCACAGATAGCTACTTTAAACATATTTCCTTAAAAGAGTTTGGAAAATTCATGCCTGTGAGTTTATAAAGATGTTCATTTGGTCACCAATGTATGTTTAGGTTGACTGGGTGTTAGCATTAGCCGCCCCATGGGAAATTCCATTAAATGTTAGCCTCAAGCTAGTGGATTTCAGCTTTATGTGCTAAATCGCTTTATATTTTTTTATGAATTGATTTTTGGTCTGTTAAGCTTAAATTAATTAATCGGTTGTATTAACCCACCCACATTGAAAACATCCTAGGTCGGCCACAACTTGTAGACGACTAGATCCATGTGAGTACTTGGTTTCCTCGTCTCATCTGGCTCAGAACTGTACCACCGGGTAGTTCCAATATTTCTCGGCATTTTTGTTGCACTGGCAACAGATGGATGATGGGAAGTTGGGGCAGGCTTTGTTTCAAAAGTCCTGCCCACTACTCAATTTCTAACACTCCAACAACAATCATAATTAAAAGACCATTGGAAACTCTTGGAAAATACATCAAAAGATGATCGGAACAAGAACACGTTAAAAAACTAGGGTTATCATAAAAGACATGGTCTGTCGAGATGGCTCTCCATGAAGATATGGGCTGGGACTGACTTCATCTGCAGCTTTTTTAGAGTTTCGCAGAAATGTAATGTACTTTGATCGCGCCTGCTGCAGGGAAACGAGAAAGTAGATTACAGGCAAGACAGAGACGAGCAGATGCAGTATGTGCTTTGAAATAGCATCCGGAAAATGAATGAGGATAGAAAAAACTTCCATGTTTGGCAAGTTACTAAGGAGTACTCCAAAACAACCCTATCTGACAGCCTTATTTAAGGGGGAGCCATTGATCTGAACTTCAAACTGGGGTTTTTCTTCTATCTCCCAGGTCGACTGGAGGAATTTTCCTAGACATCCTCTGAGTGGGAGCTTACTAGACTGCAGGTCTAGTGAGGATCTCAGGGAAAACGCCTCCTCCTCCTCCTCCTCCTCCAATCTTAGGATAAAGCGATAAGGCGAGACTGGAACTCCCACACAACCGAGCTGGTGTTGAAACTTGGGGGGGTGAAAATAGTAGCAAGTGCTATGCAAGTGTGGGATCAAAATACCGTCCCCAGAGGGCGAGCAGAGCAGCACAGCTCCTCCAGAAAGGCGTGGAAAAAACGCATGACATGCTGCAGTTTACGGACATGCTTCGAGGAAGAATAAGTCCACGTTGAGCGTGGAAAGAAAGCATTAACAAATTATAAGAATATTTCAAATATATATATATATATATATCGATCGCATCGAATTCTTATGATATAACTTGTTTGGAAAGTTCACCGGCTTTTGGAGAAGGAGGCAGGTCTGACTGCGCGGTTTTACGCACAGTGCGCACATGTGTTCCGAAACAAGCATGTGTCATCCCAGCAGCAGCGCAGGGAACTTTTACCGCACTGACTAACCATCCCCAAACCGAGACGCGCGCGCGCACATTTGGACACATTCTATCAAACATATAATAGAATATATAAACCCCACAAACGCGCTCCTCACCTCAGAAAACGGAGCCGCTCAGGCAGGCAGACGAAAACACAGAGCGAAGATGAAGGACACTGGCCCCGGCGCAGGATCAGGCCACGTCGGTCAACATTCCCAGGCTGGACAGACTGACTGAGGCAAGAGGAGGAAGAAGAGGAGGAGGAGGAGGAAGAGGAGGAGGAGGAGGCAAAAACAGTGGCAGCAAAGACTGTAGGGCAGCTCATGTCATGCGGCCAAGGGAGGAGGACACGCACGTACACGCATACAAACCTGAACGCGCTCAATCAGCCCCTCCCCTTTCTGAAAAAAAAAAGGCCACGCCCATCACTGTCTCATGATGTGAGAAAAAGGGCGGGTCCAAAGGGTTACTCTGGTTCTCCCTCTTCTTTTTTTCCTTTTTAAAGAGCCAGATAAACAAAATATAGTTCGACTGTGCAAAATAAAAAGAATTTCTTTTTTGTCAGCTTATGTTTATTTTCAGGTTTCAGCCAACAGGTCTCTTACATATGATTATTTTTTAAACTAAAGGGGCCATACCATGATGTTCTTAAGCCTTTCAGAGTAAACTATATCCAAATACATGATCATATTTTACATTTGGAACACTATAAAATAAATCATTTATGAAATATTAGCTATTTTCACGAGTTTGTTTCTTACCGGGAAGTAAAACGAATCGATCCCTGAAGCTCCGCCCAGCTGCGTGATTCATGACGTCATCCTGGAACCGGCTTTTGTGAAAACAAACATCCAAACTTTTTCAAAGATGGATGCACATACCTTATATTATCCTTTAATAGCCCCGGCCATCGCTGCTCTGCTTCACATCACAATTTTGCAGGAATTAGTTCAATAAAGTTATAAAACTGTGTATTTGTTTTTTTGTTTTCATGTTTCAAAAGTCTTTTATTCAAAAGAGGAGAGGAGACAGAGGAGACATGAGGTTATCTTGTTCTGCACGAGCCACTGAACAATAAATCTTAATTATGCACCCATAAAGAAGATCAAATCAATATTTTATTAAAAATATTTCAAGATATGGCAATGCTTTAACTTAAAGATCAAAACAGAACTAAGGCCATCCCATTTTGAGCACCAGTTGTTACATTTCTTTTTTATAGACAGATGATATTTGTAATGTGATATGTTGATGTGTTTTGGAAAACTGAGTTTTTTTCCCCAGTAAATCAATTAGAATGACTAGAATGATAGGAATAACTTTTTCCTTAAAGACTCAACAATGACTATCATTTTTTTTTTTCATTTGTTTTTTCAACATGTTCTTGGAATGCCAATTGCAAATTTATCTGTTGCTGATTACCTGGATCAGGTGTGTTTAGCCAGTTAGTTGCATCAATAGAAGGAAGGTTTGAAAACATGTCGGACGCCGGTCCTCAATACCTAAATTCTAACACCCCTAAACCATTGAGAGTAAATTGACTGGACATATCAACCCTTCCCCTCTTGATAACATCATTTCATAGTCTTCTACTGAAAAATAGACAGTTATTACACAGTCATTTTATTTGTCAGAGTACTATTCTTACTCTGATAACTTTTTCCTAGCATCCTATTTCTAATCCAAATTGTTTTTGAAGATATTATTTTCTTTATCGTAAGTTATTCAACTTATAAACTGGCCAATCAGATGCCTCAAACGTTTGATTGACAGATTCTCCCGAGTTGCTTTCAGTGGAAGGGGTGTTTAAAAAGCTTACTCATGATTGGCGACAGTAGATCCCAAAAATATGACTCAGACTGACTCGACCAATCACTGTCAACGGGTTACAAAATGGCGGCAGACAATCAGGAAGTGAATAGGAAGCTCTGGCCTGATTTCGCGAGGGTCGGAGGTAAAGCATTTTCTATGGGTGATGTCAACACCTCGCTTTGTCCAGTGGTTAATATATGTCTATGGTGTAAACAGATGGATGTTGGGAAGTAGACATCCACGTCAACTTAGAAATGAATTTTTATTGTTGCTCTGCAGAAACTGTCCAAGAAAACCACACTCTTTTTTTTTTTGTTTTTTTGGCTAAAAACAAAATCATCATAATTAAAAGATCACAGGGAACGCTTCTACAGTAAATCAAAAGATGATCGGAATGGGACTTTCAACTCTTTCATTTCACAATGCATGTGACGCAAGTAGTTCCCAAACACAAGGACTTCCACGAGTCTCCACTGAAGACGCATTTGTGTTTTGCCTTAGGTAGCAAACAAAACTTCCCTTTCAATAAGTCCCTGTTCTGACAGGCACAATCTGCAGTAAATACTGAATTCACCGGGAGGTACAGAGTTGCACAACCTGGGGTCAAAACTCATTGCGCCAGAGTTCCATCTCAGAACTGTTATGTTTTCATCCCTCTGAGTGTTTTTCTATTGCATAAGATATTACAGTGTTTATTACAAGACGGAGAGGAACATCAGAGGGGCATGTTATCTAACTCCTGTGCCGAGCTAGCGTAAGCATATAGAGATTTAAGAAAGACAAACACAAATAGAATGACTTGTAGTAAACCCGAGAGTACCTTCTGGTTAATTTATGTCTTTGGCCATGGGGAGAACAGGAATAACCCAGAGTTCCGTTCCTGGCTGTCCTGTGTGTAATATTTCAGACTTGGATAAGCTTTTTCGATGGGAAAGCACCATGGGAGACTAAAGTGCATAAAATCATCAATCCTGGGTCGCTTGCCTGGATCAGGACGCGGGGGCTCGTACTGTGTACACACACTTCTAGCCCCTGAGTCACACAGATGCAAGTGCACATCATAACCGAGGTGCCTCCACACAACCAGGCATTCATTTTAAGTCTGGCACCATGACATAAAACAAACACACATTGTGTGGATTTCACTTCATCAGACATTCATTATTACACAGTCCTTTTGTTTGCCTTGATGGATAAGATGCAAAAGAGAGTTCCCAGTGTAAGGAAACAAAGTCTGTGTATGTCCTGCTGATAGATGACATCACAGCGTCCATCATTCATGAGTCAGCCACTACAGATTAGGTTAGCATAGAAATACAACACACAATAGATAAAATTCACATTCACTTTTTATTTATTATTAGGATATTTTTCATTTCTTTACTTTGACCCAGGAAATATTTTGATACATTTTTTAACTAAAATTACTGGGAAATTTTTGTTTAAAAATACAATAAAGAAAAAATCTTTCTGGAACATAAACATTAAATCTGGGTTCATATGAAATTTCACAAATGTTTCATTATTAAATGCTCTTCTAAAATTTAAATCCTGTAGTCGGTTTAGTTTAGCAATTAGCTGTTGTCTATATTTTACATTCTGCTTCTGTGCAGTTACCGGCATGAAGCCCAATGAGGACTTTATTTCTGATATTGAGCTATATAAATAAAACTGAATCGAAAATAATAAATATAACTAGATTTATAGCATTAACTGTGATAATGCAAGTGAGAATGCTGTAAGCTGAATGTTGCCACTGAAGGTCCCAAAGCTGATCGCTGAAAATGCTAAAACTGATAGATAAAAATGCTTAAGCTGATAGCTGAAAATAAATCTGAACGTTTCTCAAAATATTGGCTAAATGCCAAATTATCCCACACCCAAAAACTAGAAACATTTTGACATTTTTGACAAAACAGCGAGCATAATGCTAAAATGTTAGAGAAACTCAAAATTTGCCTAAAGAACTTAAAAAAAGTCTAATTTTGACAAAACACTTGGCATGATGCTAAAATATTAGTTAAACTCAAAATTACATTAAAAAAAACTGTGAAAAATAGCAGGAGATCACTGCAAGCCTGCAAGCTTCACACAGTTTTCTTAATTTGATCACAGAAATAAATAGATCTGTCCTCGTTTGGCCCTTGAGGCTCTGCAGGTCAAGAACAGATTGTTGCCAAAGGTTTACAACAGCTTATAACACCGTTTAGCTAATCACAACCAATACATTGGACACACTGTTCTTAGAAAGTGCTGAATATTACTGATTTTATGACAGGAGCCTGTGAGCAGTTGGAAGTTTGAACGAGGGACACAGGCCAGACTTTGGACATGCCTCTTCTACACTGTAAAACATGAACCGTTGGCTCATTTAACTAAAATATTGTGATTTATTAAACTTATTTTTTTTTTAGTATTCATCAAAATAAAATGTTGGTTTGATGATTTACTGAACTCCAACATTTAATTTGATGAAAAACAATCATTTTAAATGCAACAAATTACAGACAAATTTTTAGAGTGTAATATTTAAATAACCTTTGCAAATGGGGAGCACTTTATCAATCAGAAGAAGTTTTACTTGCAGACTCAAATATCTCAAGCAAAAAATTAAATAAATAAGAAAGAAAGAAAAACAGCTGTCAAAGTAACAAATTTGGGCTATGAATGCATTCTCAACCAAACTTGTGGCATGATTCTCTGGTCAGATGGTGTGCTTCTTGCACGTTTGGACCAATATTGAAGATGCAAGGAGTGACTACAGCTGAGGACTAGAAGAACTTTAGACATTTCAGTCCAGAAAAGTGCAGTGCTAAGAACAGCAACGATCTTGTGAAGCCCCCCCGCCAGACTGAAAAATAAAATATTGGATCTAATAAAAAAAATTAATGTAATTTGTCAGATTTGTTATTATTGGCTTTTAACAATTTAAGTTCCTGAGTTTGAGTAAAGCATCAACTCAAAATTTTAGTTAGAGGAAAACAAATAATTCTAAATGTATTTATCCCATGTTTTTCCCATGTGTAGAATCTACCTGTGCAGAGTGATGTGAGGATTTTTTTCATTTTAAAAGACTCATAGACTTACATCTGTCAGATAAGTCATGTTAAGTTGTAAGATTTCAACTCACACGAGTCTGAACTCCACTGAGGATTTTTTGAGCTAACAGCCTAAAACATTGAACATCAGCACTGGAAATGTCATTTATGTGTGCTGACATATCTTATTCACTTCTTTAAAAAAGTTACAAAGCGAACACTATTCGATTAATTATCTCAACATGTCTGATTTATTTTGGACTCTGAAGAAGTGGCACGGAACAGAGGCTCATATTTCAGGAATGGGGAATGCAGCGTCCGTTCTTCCAGAGTGACTTTGTGTGACCACATAGTGATGAGTTAAGGCTGCCCGGAATAGTGGCTCAACTGCGGTGTGGCGGAGAGTTTGGGATATAGATTTTCAAAACAGCGACTGGAAACTTGGTGCAGCACTTAGTAATATACAGGCGTTTCAAGAAACGCAAAAATATTCACTCTTCTTTTTTTATTTATTTTTATACAAAATTATTTATTGAATCATCATTTAGATAGACAAAAATGCAACAAAATGACAGAAAACAAAGTCGAATTACACTTTTGGTGATAACGTGATTAATGACAAAATGAACATTTTTTAGAGAAATTAAACAAAAAGTAGGAGAAAAAAAACCACAATTCCTCTAAATGAACTTTAAAATACAGCAGCGGCAAACATGTAAACTTGAAAGAAGATGCACTAAAGTCATCTTTATTTTAAAGATAATTCTGCATGTACAGAAACAATAACTACTATTTACCATGTAATGGCAACATGGGCTTCTAATGCTATTTAAAAAAGCAGAGCAATGCAAATGCTTAAATTACACCAAAACAACCAATTTAACCATCTACAACCCTACAATATACTCAAATTGATTTAAAAAATCTGTTTAATTTTGGTGACCACCTTGTAGAAAAATCTATAACAGTGCATTGAAAAGAAGGGTGTTAAGAAAAATGAAGTTTTTCAAGTTCCTGATAAGCAAAAAGGAACAGAAAATCTGTTTTTCCAATTTTTTAAACAAACAAGAAATAAAGACGTTTCTGATAAAAAAAAAAAAAATAAAAACTCTCAGCCACTTACAGCTCAAGTTGGCATCATAAGCAAAATCTTCCAGTTTATCCTTTTTTTCTTCAACCTTTCTCTTTCAAACATTCTCTTAAGCTTTGAAATAGTTTACAAAAACAAATCATTTCTGTACACTGCAGAAAAGC
>NC_050527.1:13486421-13499670 GCF_002922805.2 Oryzias melastigma
TCTCTTTCAAACATTCTCTTAAGGTTTGAAATAGTTTACAAAACAATTCATTTCTGTACACTGCAGAAAAGCCTATTGCAATAATCATAACACTGACTGAAGAGCAGTTTAAGGCATCACTGTGAAAAAGATGAACAGATTTTATTCTCATATATTTATTTTTATTGGCACACATTTTGTTCAATGTTCGGATTTTATCTTATAATTTAAAGTACAAATGGCATTCAGGACACCGATTTTGCAGTAAATCTCTTTTACAGAGCGAGCTGTTATTACATCTTTCTTAGATTTTTTTGTTTTTGGCGTGGTTAGTAAGAGCCTCTTCAAAAAAAAAAAAAAGCACACATTTTTTTCGGAGTGAGAAACAAACAATATCGATATATTATTGAAAACTTCCTTTGTTCATTATTTTCTTTACCTTTTTGTTGTGCAAATAAAGTTTTACAAAAGTTTGTTGTACAATATCTGTGGCAAAAGTGCGCGGCAGAAGGTGCCCACTCAAAGAATTCCTCAGCTGAGATCAGCAGGAGTTATCGAGTGTTAGCTGCTTGAATGGTTCCCAGCCTGGCGTTTACGTTGAACGTCTTTGTGGGCACGGCGACCTAAGGAGAGACGATGAAACATGTTGTTTGTCTAATAAAATAAGTTAAAAATTATGTATTATTAAAAACAAGAAGGAAAAAAATCGTTATTTCTTCAACAATCTAAAGCTGTGGATGTTGGGGAAAACAGTTCACATTTTTTATTCTAAAGTTGTTTCTTATCTGCCCCGCTCTGCCATAACTTGGTCCTTACATAACACTTCTTATATCTCCAGATCAAGAGATAAGACTTTTTTTTTCTCCCCACAAACATACTTTTTTTAGTTTCCCCGCAGCAGATCCGGAGCGAATGGCCTCCAGCATAGCCTCTCTGGCCATGGCGGGGTCCATGGGGGTACCAGCATGTGCCACAGAGCTGGGCTTTCTCTGGAGCAGGACAGGGGGCGGAGGTGGGGGTACAGCCGGCATCGGTGGAGGTGGCGGGGTCGGCACACATGAAGAAGAAGCAGAAGAGGCTAGGCTTTTTTCCTCTGCAGCCGTTGATCTCCTGATCTGCTCAAGCTCACTGGCAGCCCCGGATTTGGTCTGTGAACATAAACACTGTGATCACAGCAGTGAAGTAAGCGTCCCTCCAAAACAAACTCTTCACTATTTGATGTTGTGCGTCGATTTCTTATTTATTTTTGTCAGTCTGTTGTGTGTGTTGTTGCTTTTTTCTTTTTTTCCACATGAATTATTTAGCCACTCTTGTTGTGAGAGACAGAATTTTAAATAAGATTTAGTCATGCAGCATTCCAGAAATTCTCCTTTGACTGTGGAGCATCCACAGGGAGATCTGCAGATTTCTCAGTCACAGTGGCAGTTTTTTCTGCTTATTTCATTCCATTTAGTCATTTTTTTACAATAGCAAAACATCAGGTCAATGTCCGAACCAACTGCTCAAAAAAGGCACCATTAAAAAATACCTTAAATGGTTCTCTGAGGTACTGAGAATCTAAAGTGAATACATTTTTCAAATATTTGTACTTTAAGGCTAAGAGGAGGTTTCTTAGGTTTCCTGAGAATACATTTAACTGAAACTCAGGCTGTTTAAAATTAAAATGTATAAAGAAAATAAGATTAAAATTTTATTTCTGAGTACTTCTCTATGCAAATCGTTTTGAATCTGGAGGAGACCGAAAAAGCTTGTAATTGTGATGAAGAAAATACAACCGGGGGGGCAGAAGCTCCTTGTTCTGCCTAATCTGATGCATGATCTAGACGACTAGATCCATGCACGTCTTCATTTTCTTTGTCTGAGCTGGCCTCTGGCTCAAAACTGTACAGTTGGATATCTTCAACATTGCTCGCCATTTTTGTTGCACCGATATTCTAGGTTGGAGGTGTGAGGGGCGGTAAGCTAGCGGGGGAGAGTGTAAACAAGCTATCAGCAAAGAGGAGGGAAAAGGGTGGTGGGGTTGCTCCATTCCAATGGTTCCGCCCACAACTCAGAGGCAAATTTCAACACAAACTATGTCCTAGAAAACAAACAAAATTTCGATTTTGGCTATAAATGACATAATCATAATAAACAACCACTAGGGACACTTCTATAAAAGATTAAGTTCATTGACTCAGGAACCATTTTAGTGGTTTTAACCCCCTCCTGGAAATGCTAAAAGTCCTAATTCTTCAATAAAATTCCTTTGTGGATTTGACAGAAAAGAATGTTGTCTTATGAAACAGTCTAGTATTTGTGATTATGCTGGAACTTTTTCTCTCCAACTGCACAACATTTTTCCTAGAATTTCTTGATCCCTGATTGAACTCGTAACAACCCAGGAATTTGCTGCTGCAACTCCATAAGGGTTTATGTAATCGTTTTAAAGTTGTGCTCAAGAAAAAAGTATCACATAGCTGTACCTTCATTTTTTTTTTCTAAATCCATACAGGTATCAAAACATGATCAAATGGATTACTCTGCAGTGCTGTATGTTTCTGAGATCTTGCTTGAGATTTATTATCCGCAAACTGAAACCACCTGCTGACACTTGCTGCAGCCCTTTCTGTAATCACCGGAGACATTTCAGCCGCCTGCCAACTCAGGAATCTAAAGGCCATCGATGACACCTGCTATGTTCACTTGTTGTAGCAACTCCTTTCTTTTAATTTTGAACTTTTGAACTACACTTCAAAGCACAACTGTGTTTAAAAGATGATCCTATGCAAAGCAAGAGATTTGGGACACTGGAGTTTAGTCCTCTAAACTGGAAAAGGATTGCATTTTCAGAGCCACAACACAAATATTTCAACACTAATTTTTAATACTTGCCATTTTTTAGCTTATGACCAAAATTCTATAAAATTTGGCAAAAATATAACCAAAAAAGAAAACTAACAGATATTTTTTATGAATACATTTAGAACTTATTGATTAAGAAAGGGATAATGCCCGATGAGGTGGGCATTACCATAAATTAACTGATAACGCTGAAGCCTGAACTGTCCGATGCAAAGCGGATAATTGGCTATCCTCATTTACAAAAAAACTAAGTACTTTAATCTTGTTATTTTTTTAGGTTTAAATCACTTTTCACAAAAAGTGGACTTTTCAACATGTGGTGCGACCTCATAACGGCTACATAGCCAACACCAAAGCCGCACTGGCAAAGTAGTATGAAAAGTAGTATGCTAAACATCAAGATAATCTAAACAAAGCATCCGTCCAGTTCAGGAGAATTACCATATGGGATTTAGGCCAGCGCAGGGATATAGAACATTTGAAATGTGTGACCAAAACTCCTTTTTATTGTGGATTATCACTATTTCATCAGAATATTCACCTGACACATGGTACAATAAACCATTTAAAACATATCATATATCTTGTACTATAAGTTTTGCTTAAATATATTGGAGGCAAATTACATTTTCCACTCTAAGACATATCTTCATGTAGAGAAATCATGTTTTTTTCATCTTCAATGTTCATACAGAGTTTGCTTGTTTCTTTTTGTACTCAGACAATTGGAGATGTAACTGCAGTTTACTTTGACGTGTTTTAATCTCTGGCCTATTTTCTTCTTCAGAACCTTCTGACAGGGACTGCAGACCAGTTGTCAAAACATGTTGCCTTTTATTTGTCAGGCAAAAAAACAATCCTACCTGTGAACATGTATTGATGCTGTGGTATGTTGGAGCAAAGTCTTAATCTCCCTTTAACCCCCCCCCGGGCATTGACGGCCATAGATGAGAGCAGTGATACTGCATAGATGGCCAAGATATTCGCTTACCTTCCTCAACCTGCTGCTGTTGCTGTGGTCTCTAATAGCAGCCAGGAGAGCTGACTTTTCATTCCCTTCTTCAGTATAAGTCCCTTTATTCAGGTTGCTGGCTTCAGAAGATATCTAAAAGGGCAATGAAAGCAAAAAAAAAAAAAAAAAAAAAAAAAAACACTTAGCAGCAGGCTGAGTTGAAGCTTAGAAGTTAGTGAAGTTATATCATTGATCAAAGCAGTATCCTATTTGTCATTCTGCTCTGTGCAGGGCTTAGCTTGGTCTCACCTTCTTAAGTCGGTCTTTGCCTCCACCTGTCTGGATCGCCTCCATCAAGCTGCTATGCAGCGATGTCTCTTTCTCAACAGATTTGTGGATTACTGGTCTGAACCTTTTAACGGGCCCAAACACTGTGATTGCTGGAGGCCCAGTGGTTTCTCCACAATCTGATACAGTGACTGAGGGCGGCAGCTGAGCATTCTCCTTCAAGCTCTGCAAAATGAAATCATAATTTAATTTTTTTGTGTAGATATTTATTTCAAAATATGTCCTTCTTTTGTAACATTCGCATAGATCATATCCTTAAGTGTTATATAACTCACACTTATCTGGTCTGGGGCTGCAGGATTTGGAGCTGTGGGTATTTTGGAGGAAGGGAGCAGATAATTGCTACTTCCCGGGCTGGGGCTTCTGGACCGAATTTCTTTGACATAATTTCCACTATTGTTGACATTTTGTCTTGTTTGGGTGGATCCACTGGACTGAGTGAAATTACTCTTGGCAGTCCCAATATTCAGTGAATCAGAGCATTCTTTGCTCGATCCTGAATATTTTTCAAATCTTTCTTTTTCCAATTTTCCTTTACGAAACTTTGACAGATCTTCCGGACAGCTCGTAGAGCTTCTGGGACCAGGAGAGCTGGCTCTAGAAGTGTTGACATTCTCCTTATTATCTGACTGGAATGCATTCACTTGTATGGACTGACCTGATCTATAAAAGCCATCAGTCGTCTCGGTTTTCAGAGGAAAAGAAGAGCTGCTGCTCGGCTTAGCTGCAGTCTTCGGGGCGTATTTAGAAATCGCAGATGCCACATATTGGCTGCTGGTCCGCCTGGATGGTTTGAGAAAGGACAGGTCTCTTTTCAAGTCTGGGAGTACCAGAGGGGGAGGGGAAGGGTTATTAGTTGGCTTCTGCGTGTCTTTGAAAAGAGAAACATTGCTCTCCGCTTCTGTCCGCTCAGTATTTGGAGCTCCAACATCTGTCACAACTTCTTTAGCTTCAAACAGAACTTTATGTTGGGCTGTGTCTGTAGCTTTTAAACCTGTACTTTGTGTTGTTTTCTTGTCCACTGTGTCGCTCACTTCTAAACTTACTTTAGTGGCGGTGGCACTAATAAAGTCATCGGCGTTCTCCTTAACTTTATCAATTAAAGCTTTCCTTTGAGTCACAGAATTTTTCTGCCTTTCGTTTGAGCTCCAAAATGCTTTGGCTTGGCCAAGAAGTGGGGAAACCTCCCTACTCTCTGGCTCTGGTGACCTGCTAACTCTAGCCCTGGAGATGCCTGCTGTCACCATATTTCCTAGATCATCAATCTTAATGGCACCAATGGTTAATGTGGCAGCAGATTCTGTAGTAGCAGCATGTGTTACAGAGGGCTTGGGAGGGACTACGGTGAATGTTTTCAAACCAAAGCGCGATGTGACATTGGGAGTGATTTTACCCTGGGAACTGCTCAAAGCAGAATGGCTTTGGGAAACTCTGTGCTTCTCTTCACCTTTTACAGGAGAAAGTGATCTGGGAAGTTTAGGTTGCAAATCCAGTTTTTTCTGTGAGTTATTTTGAAAATAATCAGGGTTGACCTCAGTCTTCTTACTATCAGTGCTAGATTTAACTGGTATCTTCTGTTTATCTTCCCTCTTGCTGATGGTATCGTCAATAGTCCTCTCTTTACCAACTGTCTTTTTGCGTTCTTCCTTTTTATCGTGTAAATGCTTGTCAGAAGGCTTAGAGTCACTTCTTTTGGGACTAACAGCAGTTGTACAAGCATTGTTGTTTTTGTTCTGTGTCTCCATTTCTGATTTGTGATGAATGTCTGAACCTGTTGTAAAAAAAGAAAAAAAATATGTCACCGAAACACAAATTAAACACTAGAAAAGTGGCATTACCTGCAATAATGCACATGTGAATGCTTTTTGCTGAAAGATGTCACTGAAAATGCTAAAGAAATTTACTGTGATTGCTGAAGAGGTTTCCAGAAAATGCCTAAGTTGTTAAAGGACTTAAAGTTGCATAAATTGCAGAAAGTCCATAAAAAATTTTAAGAATCTCATGAAAAATATAAAAAAAATGCAAAAAAATGTTAACATGCGTAAAAGGTTTGAACTCAGAATTAGCCCAAAAACCTCAGTAGATGCCAAATTATCCAAAAATACTAACACATTGCTAAAATACTAGCTTAACCCAAAATTACAAAAAAAAAGCCTCAGTAGATGTTAAATTAGTCAAAAAAGCTAACACGTTCCTAAAATATGAGTTGAATTTCAAATTAGCCCAAAAAACCTGAGTAGATGCCAAGTTAGACTAAAATGCTAGCGTGTTGCTAAAATACAAGCTTAACTTCAAATTAGGTCAAAAAACCTCAGTAGATGCTAAATTAGCCAAAAAAACCTAACAGGTTGCCAAAATATTATCAAAACTCAAAATTAGCTATAAAACCTCACTAGCATTAATGTCCATAAAAATGCTGAACATTTTGATACAAAACGCATAATTTGCAGAGTGAACAAATATTTGAAGAAATGTGTGAAAAAAATTGCAAAATGTGAGTAAAATTTAAATTATTGTGTAAAATTTCAATAATTGTCAAAAACTGCATAAAAACTGTAAAAGAAATGCGTTAGTCATAGTACAAACATGAATGTTCTGAAATATGGTGAATATTTTGATTGCAGAAATTTCAGAAATTTGAAAAAAAACTCCCATTCCTTTTCAATGGGGCTGAAAAATCGCATAAATTGTGTAATATCTAAAAAACTGAAAAATGTACAAATACCAAAAGTACAAGCAGGAATATTCTTCAACGAGCTGAACGTGTTGATACCAAGATTGCAGAAATTGCTGAAAGTGTGCTTGAGTTTTTACAAATCAAAAAACGTACAGAGGAATAAAAAAGGAATAATAAAAAACAAACAAGATCACTATAGTGTGAATACTTTGTAAGCACTCACGCAATAAGAAAAGTGTTATTTCCACAAGATAAATTTGCTTTTCCTACCTTCTTTGCCAGATCTGTTGGTTCCCTCAAAAGATGTCAGCTCATGTTTCACTATATCATGTTCGTAGTCCTGCAGTACGTCATCTATGGCTGTGACTGGCACATCTATGTCTACCACAGACACAGGCACCTCATTACTGTTGGTGGACATGGTATAATGGGAGTCTTTTGCTGAATTAATGTTCATGTGGTCTGAATAAAAAGAAGTAAATGATAGGTTAGAAGTCTTTTCTTCAGAAATTGGATAGATTTAGCAAAAGTATCAGAATTTGTAGTGGTGCAGCATGCAGAAGTGCTGGCCGTCTCTATGTTCACCAGGTGCTATTTTAAGTGTTGTACTACTAAGGAGAAGCATTACAACTTTTAAAAAATCAAGATGCTCATGAAATACGTTTTTGTCTGACCATTTTTAATCGGTTTCCAAAGAATAATTATATATGAAGGAGAGGCAGCAGTGAATGCAGTTTATTTTTTCTAAACAGAAAGACACTGGATTTTTTTTTATTTTTTATTACTTGTTTATGACATTTTACAGAGAACATCCTCCTGAACTAAACTCGACTAGATTTGACCCAAAGCTGCTTCTTAATTTAAGAAGGCATTGTTTTAGATAGAACACCCATAATGAAATTAAATGTTTCCAAAATAAACCTGGTTTGTAAACGTTACTAAACTACTAAGTTAACTAAAGAATGGCCCTATTCAAATTCTTCCCTTCTCCCTAACCCTCCATTTGAAGTGCAAGTGGTGTCCGAAGTATATTTTTAATAACCTACCCTCCAAGCGGAGGGATACAGACCCCTCCCTCGCAAGGGAGTTCCGCATCGGGCTGTGCTGCGAATGAGAAGCACTTTTCTTCACGTGCGTGCGCTCTAAAGCGCAGAAGTTTACATTCAAATGTAAGTAATGACTTTTTGTTGTAGCATTACATTTTTAAAGTCATACACCTGCTGTTGTTATGCATACCCGAATGCTGGAAGCTCCGCGCTAAAGCTAGCTGATTAGTGACGTCATCGATTGAAAGTGACGTCTGAATTCGGAGATACTATTTTTCCATAACTCTATTTGGAGGGCTTATTGTAGAGGCATGGAAACGGGAAGAATTCAGATTGGGCCTATATATTTAATTTATATATTTAAAGGAGTGTCATTAGATTGTCTTACCTGCTAGGGTTGCTTCAAAATCAGCCAATGTCTGATGAAGCTGGGATTTCAGCTCTGGATCATCTTCAAAAGTGTGGACTGATTGCCCACAAGTTGTAGAGACACCGTGCCTGCAATAGGGCAGAAAATACAGACAGAAAATAGAAATTGCATGCTAATTCAATATGAGGATCTGAAAATGACAAAAGGCATCTGTAGTTGGATACATTTCCCAAAAGAACCACCACAAAAGGCTAGTAAAAAACAGGTGATTGGTAAAATGAAAACAAAAACATAATTTTTGGTTAAAGATCACAGCTAAAATACACAAAAAGATAAAATCAATGAACTGTATATGAGCTGGAACGAGTCATCAATGTGGTTCAAATGATAAAAATCAACACGATAATGCAATGTGTTGTAACAAAACACACACAATATGCAAATGGAACAAAACAAGATCTTTAACTATTTTCACTTCATTCCCATGACTTAAGATCTACTCATTTACACGTATCAATTACAATTACCTGTGCGTTGATCCCCATGTGGCACATCCCTCATCACTGTCACTTGAATTGTTCCTGTTTTTCTGCTGAACCAATCGCTGCAGTTTCTCTCCTTTGTCTCCACCACCTCCCTCCAGCGACAGACTCACATTTATTGAGGAGGATTGCTGGTCAGGTGAAAAACTGATGGCGCTTGGATCCTCAACCTCTGCCATTCCTTCAGAGGCTGCATAACCCTGGTCGGGCAAGCTGCTGCTGCCATTGCTGCTCGCCAAGGACAGAGTCTCGACTTCTGTTTCTGGTCTCTGGCAACTCACTGTAGAAGTATCCATGGAGCAAATCCAAGCTGGAAGAAGATGAAATGGCTTTAACAGTAGTGGATGTTACCACACCATTCAAATTTTTTAGCAATGGTGATTATAAATACACATAAACCTGTCTTGTTTTTGGTGAAATTGGTTAAAATGGATTTTTTCTTTCAACAAAATAAAGTTTAAGAGTTTAAGGCCCATAAATTGTAAATCAGCCCATTATGATCTTATGCAATTTATGTGTGTTTCCTATAATGTTGGGCGTCAGATACACCCAACATGACTCTTAAATGGCTATAAAATTGGGTAAACACCAGAGTAATTTGAAGAGTTTATAACAAAAGAAAAACGTTTTCCATCTAAAAACTCTTCCTTTTAAATTTATGGTTTCCTGAGATGCCCAGAAATAAACGGCTTTGATGGACAGCATAAAGTTCTCCACAAAGCCCTCAAGTTTTTAAGACTTTGTTTTAAAGCTAGGTTGTAATGGGTTAGGCCTTATTTTATCTTTCTCTGACCAACAAAAATACCTGAAAAACATCAGTGAAACGATTCTTATGTAAGAAGGACAAGACAAGGAATGCAGATTGAGAAAGACGAAAAGAAGACACAGAATGCATTTGAGTTAGCAACAACATTCATTTTGACACTAAACACACACAAACTAGAAAGCCCAAGCCAGACCTACCAAACAAGCCTGGAGCATAACCACTTGCGGTTTGATAAAATATCTTTAATGATGTGTGGGCAGGCTTACTGTAAACAAACCCTTTTAATTAGATTTTTTTTTTTACCAAACTGTTTTAGGTTCAAGAAAAAGACAGCATTGCTTCATACCCTCTCATCTCTGTAGTACACTCATGCTCCAGTCAGTCCTGTGGGTTTTGGGAAACTTATTTAGAGTGTCACTGATCTCACTGAAATCTAAGCCAAGGGAATACAAATCATTTTAGCATTTGTTAGGTTTTTGGCAGCCAAGTCGGAATCCGCAGTACAGTGAATTAAAGTACAAGGATTAACTTAGTTTTACCATCAGGTGGTAGTGAAGGTAGCCACGGACATGTATTGTGTTGTAATTTGTCTTCCTATATGTGTGTGTGTTTGTGAGCATGTGTGTGTAAAGGGCCTGTCAGTTTTGGGTCTGGTCCTAATGGTGTGGCTAGAACAGTCAGTTCCAGGAGATGTGGTGATGACTCACAGGGCTGTCCTCCCAGCTCCTTCCCAGCAATTGCTAAGTCATGCCAGTTTCAGCCACAATCAGCACACTTGAACACAAACACACATAGCAAAGAAGTGCACACACAAACACACACACACAGGCTTCTGCTCTCTTGCAAGTGTCCACGCAGTTCTTGAACTTGCGACTCCGACAAACCTTGAGCACATGCTTTTGTTAAAGCTAAATCAAACATGTCTTCACTCCCAATCTGTCAGTTGAGTGAGATGCTACTTGTCGAGAGGTCTTAGCCAAACCATGCACAAACCAAATTAAACTCTTGAAGTCTTGGTTCAGTCTCCATTTCTTTAATTGAAAAATGACTTAAGTACAGATGTTTCTTCCTCTGTGAAAAATAAAGCTATTTTATCACTTACAACACAATCTCATCATATCTGTCTTTGGCAAATCTTTTGTGTCAAACCTCCTTTTTTTGAAAAATGCACGAAGCATAGATGTAAAGTTGTACTTAAATTATTGAAATTTGTTTACTCTGATTAGAATATTATTCTAAAAATAAATCCAAACTACTCTCACAGTTTTTTATATTCCATGTTTAAATTTTGGATTCCAACCATTAACTACTAACGAGAACCGGACTGATAGAATGTGACGTCACCCATAATGAGTGGCCTACTTTTGGCTCCAATGAAAGGAAGTCAACTCAGTCGCCATTTTTTTCATGATATGAATGCCGCCATGTTGGAACCAGAAATTGCTAGCAAGCAGTTACTGGTCCAAGTCAGCTTGAGTCAACATTTTTTGGAAACCGCTCTCGTCGATCAGGATTGAGCTCTCCTACCAGTTGAAAACGGGCTGAACTCGGTAGAATCTGTCAAACGTTTCAAACGTTGGACATGAAACCACTTACTTTTAAAAAAGCCCCCTCCGATGAAAATCATGTTTTTTGGAGTTTTTAAGATTGATTTGAGGCATTTTTCTTATGAAAGAGAACAAATGTAATAAGAAATCATTTCATTTTTGCATTTCTGAGTATTTCTCTTTTTAAATCGCTGTCAATCAAACTGTCACAGACAGTCTCAGTTTGAACAGCTCTGCTGCACATGCTAAAACCTCTCATCTGGCCAGGGTAGCGTGCTGAGCTCAGGTACCGGAGAAGAGAAGATGGTATCTTCCCATTCACTGCGGTCAAATGAGCCGCCGTTTATATTTCTGTGGTCAAATCAGCCGTCACTGGATTTTTTGTGTGAGTTTCATACAATACTTATGGTAGCAGAGCTGAGAATGCTGGAAAATCTCAGCGAGACTCCACGAAGCTCTTTGATGTGACCACGGAAAGGCGAACGGCGGCACATTTTACCGCAGTTGTAAAGGATTATAAATCAATGAAAGAGCATTTTGATGTTAACTTTCATTATTTTCTAAAGGACTCTACTTAGAGAAACTAATGTATTGAATTTATTGGTCACAGCAATGTCAATATCTTTTTGGTCGTCCGAGCTGACATTCGGGTCAAAACGATATGGCTGGACATTAGCGATACTGATATGGCTGGACATTAGCGATACTGCTGGACATTTTTATGTAGCAGGTATGAAGATTTACGCAAGCGAGACACAGATGTATCATAATCAGACAGGGGGGGATCAGGCGCGGGGCTGCTCAGCTCAGCTCCAAAAGCCACGCCCCCTCAGAGGAGATTTTGGAAACAGAGGCTTCAGATCAACATGAAAAATGGCTTTTTGAGACATTTATGTTGTAGATTTTGGGGGAGGGGGAGGGGTCAATCAGTCCAGTTCGCATAAAAAAGCATAACTTTGTAGTTCTGTTACAGTCTTCTGTATTAGTGGGAAAACTTTTGAGTATTTTATATTACTGGTGTGAGAAAAAATTGCCTGAAAAGAAGACTATGATGCCAACTAACCTCCAAAGTAACCAATCTTTTTCGCTTTTAAACCAAAACACCTCAAGAACCGACAAAGACATACAGCCTCTGCCTATTGATAAGCAGATATTGCATTAGTTGATATCCCATAATACTACCTCCTTGTCCTCTTAACACATTTCACAAGGCCATTTTTAACTCCAGTCGAAGCCTATGCATTTCAAGTGGCCACCAGTGTATAAAAAATGACACACATTACCAAAGTCACAAAAGTAAAATAAAAATAAAGATAAAGAAGAAATTAACTATCTCTTGCTAAAAACACACTGTGTAAAAGCAGACAGCATTGATATACACGAAAACACCAAATGCAAATTAACTAGCTTATCTACCACAATATAATATTAAATAAAGGAGAGTGAGTGGCATGTTGATTAACAATGAAAGTACTACAGAAGTAGGGGAGCAAACAGAGAGATGTGGGGAGTTGATGAAAAAGGTTTTCCAGGAGGAGGAAAGGATCAAGCCAAAGAAAAACTTCAGGAGGGCTTGGAGCGCAGTCGCACAGGCCCACAGCAGAACACTACACAGAAGGGGGTGGGGAAGGGAGCAAAGAAAAGAAAAGAAAAGAGGAGGTTTCAGATCACACGACGATTGCTTGGAAAAAAAATATGGTGTTAAGACTGAAACAGTAATGTAAAAAATGAAAAGGGGTATCTTGACCATTAAAAAGTCAAATGTGTGGAAACAGATGGTGGCCTTTTATATTTGGAAAATCATGGCATCACTCGGTAATCTCTTCCAGTATGTATTTAATATGCTCCCATGCAGCGTTAACGCGACATAAAAGGCACTCTAGTTGATTAGAAGTGACCTCAACCTTAACCTTTTAAAGCCCACATGAAACAGCACAGCTTTCAGATGGACATTTATAGATACGAGGCACCTTGACCTCATCTGGACCCTTTATCCTTCAACAACTCTGCTGCCCAAGTGACCAGGAACGCTTGTTAAGTTCAGCTTGTTGACACACATCCCTAAAACAACTGGTTACAGACAGAAAAATCAGATTTAGATTGAAAAAAAACAAATATACCAACAGCTTCTAGGAAAAGGGAGAGAAGAAAAAGGTAAGAATAAAAGAGAAGATAGCA
>NC_050527.1:13499817-13513771 GCF_002922805.2 Oryzias melastigma
TAGATTGAAAAAAAATCAAATATACCAACAGCTTCTAGGAAAAGGGAGAGAAGAAAAAGGTAAGAATCAAAGAGAAGATAGCAGCAGTTGACGTGGAACCTACATGGGTGAGATCCTGCCTCTACACTCATCACCGTTTCACTGTCAGAAACGATGACATGAGAGTAGGTGTGGGGAACAGATATGGTTAGGTGTGGGACATGCTGTGGTGGCTCAGTGCTGGAGGAACGAGGAGGTTTGGGTGGAACTGGTAGATCTGCATCTTCTAGATGAAAAAAAGAGCATTAAAGCAGATGATCACACTTTTAAAATGAACATATAACATACAAGATGCTTACAAAGTTGAAAGTACAGGAGTTATTGAAACACAATTTATTTGACTATAGTTTTTTTTCTCTGTTTACGTAAAAACTATTATTTGTCTACTTAGACACTGCGTTTCAGTCAAATGTTGCTTTTGCAAATGCACGAAGTAGCACAATCGAAATAGAATTATAGCGACTCACAAACCAGGGATGGTGTACCGCAGGGCTCTATGCTCGGTCCCCTTCAGTCGATATATCCATAATCCCATGATGTAACATAAAGGGTGTAACGGTTCATTTTAACCATTTGATTCATGGCATTACTTGTGGTTGCCGATACAATTTATAGTCGATATTGGTTCATTTTTAGTGATCTGATTCATTGACCTAAAATTGATCCAGGATGTTTTTAGCCAAAAAAATTTCCGATAAATATCTGGATACTGAACAGGAAATTTCCAGATTCCTTATATTTCATGAAAGATCATCAAGTATAAATTAAATATGTGTACAAACAAGTTAACAATAATTAATTGCAAATTTGTTCAATTTTTTTTCTTAAACTTTAGCCTTGGGTGTTTTTACAATATAGTAATTCAAATGGTATTTTCCAATATCCATATAATTGATTTGTTCAATTTTGAAGCAATTTTATAGTTTTATAGTTTAATTCATTTAACAACTTGCCTCAGACAGATTGATCTGGTTGATCGATCTAGTTGACTGGATAATCCGTGATCCATACGGGTCAAGAGCCACGGTTCGGCATAGAAACCTCGCGCTTCCATAATTTAAATCAATTGTCTGTTCACATAGAATGGAATTCGCATCAAATTCATGTACATCGTCTTAGTTTTGATAAGCCTTAAAGTAACTGCTTCACGGTTATCTAAAAGTCTTTTCATCTGAAGCTCCCGCTGCATATGGGAGGAGCTTCTGTCAAAAACTTTTCTCGACTCCATAATGGAGGAGTTTAAAGATGTTTTGTTTTGATAAATAGGCCTCAATGACCAAATGTTTTGATGTTACATATATAAATAGCCTATTGTGTGTGTGAAGTACTTTATATGTTTTATTAAATATGTTTGAAAGCGTTTCCAAATATTAATTTAGCTTTTATCTTGTTTTTTTTCCTGTTTTTGTCCTTTTTACTGATCCAAAATATGATCTGAACTGTGACCCTAAAACAGCGACAAAATCCGAACCGTTACACCACAATGTAGCACTGTTAAACAATTCAATATACATGTGTGCATCTATGCTGATGATATTCAGTTATACGTTACTATCAAACCATGTGATTAAACTCAGCTAAAAAGACTCATCTATTAAAAGCAAACTGAATTCTGATGCCAAGAGGGGAAAAGATCATCCATCATTTTCTAAACCTGTTGTATCCCTGACGGGTTCATGGAGCCTTACCCAGCTATTGTTGGTTAAAGGCAGGGTACACCTTGTGTCCAAGGTTGCCAGTCTGTTGCAGGGCACACAATTGTACTTAGGGGCAATTTAGAGTCATCAATTCATCCATGAAGCATGTTTTTGGACTGTGAGAGGAAACCGGTCCCTGGAGAAAACCCATGCACGCATGGGGAGAACATGCAAACTCCAGTCAGAAACATCTTAGTTGGGACTTGAACCAGGGCCTTTTTGCCATGAGGCAAGAGTGCTATCCACTGCAGCACTGTGCTGCCCAGAAAAGCTCCCCCTGTCATAATTTTCGCTTCTTCTGTCCTGACATATATGTTTCTAAATGCACAAATTTTATTGTATCTTATCTTGTGTTTTGAGTTTCCAGAAACTAAAACTAAAACACAGAAAGTGGAACAGTTTGCTGGGAGGCTCCTTGTAAACACCAGCTAGGTTGCTTGTTTGACTTCACAACACCCTGAGATCCTTTTTGGTTTTGATTTGGTACTTTAAAAACAAAGTAAATTGACTATTAAAAATCAGTTTCTCATGCTCCTCTGAGTTTTGCTATCACTGCTTTTCTTTTTTTTCCCTTAAAACATCCCTGGTCTTCTTGTTTTTTTCCTCGTTAGCCTGTCAGCTCTGTCAAAAGCTCCAAAGCTCTGTTCTGTGTGCTTTCTTCTCAGCACTCTCCCCTTTCACATCTTTTTTTTGAGGTTCAGTGCTCTCTCATCTATGCCCCATCACACATGACAACCATCTGCTCTTATCTCACTCTGCGAGTGAGAATATTCAGACTTATAAGAAAATCAATGAGGTCAGCTAAAGTTCAAGCAGTCTTAAAAAATGTAATGCACAAGATTATGAGAGACGAAGCAGGCATAAAAAAAGGTTGAAAAAAAATAAACACATGGATGAAGTTGTGAGCAACAGATAAGTAAGAGACAAGAAGTCTTTTGTCTCAGGATGAGAACAAGTTTCACTAGTTTTGGTCCTTCAGCTGTGACACACTGCACACACACGGGCCTCCTTTCTTCCAGCAGGATTTGCACAGCACATTTGACAGTTTAAGTCTCTGCAGTTACTGCTGTTTGACAGGCTCAACGCTCTCAAGCAGACAAAGAAATCCTCCACAGAAAACTAGCGCCTGCTTATATAAGCAAAGCAGTCAACAGCCAAGATCATTTTCTTTTGCAATATTTAAGTTATCTTTGTCAAAAAGGAATGCCTCTTCTTTTAATAGCAGTAGTTTTATGCATGAGACCCTTTTAAAGTCAGGATAGGAGTCAAAATTGTGCGCTTAAGAAAAAACTTAAATGTATTTAAAGACCCACTCCAATGAAAATTGCATGTTCTTGTGGCATTTTTGCCATTATGAAGGACATATATAAAGAAATTAAAGCTTATAATTGCATTTCTGAGTATTTCCTTTTGTGAATAAGGAGCAGATGAAAAAATGTAATTGGAAAATGATCGTATTTGTGACATAGAAGCTATAATCGGAAAACCACAAGATCCCTGCTCTGCTCCATTCTGATGCATCCACTTGTAGATGGCTCTGATATTTTTGTTGCACCGGTAATGTCAGGTTGGGGTTGTGAAGGGCTGTAAACTAGTGGGACAGAATATAAACAGATGGATGATGGGAAGAGGGTGGGATTACTCCACGTCCCAACTCAGAGGCAAATTTCTAATGAACTCCCGCCACTCTGCTGAAACTATGTTATAGTCACAATTAAAAGATCATTGAAATCACTTTAAAAATACATCAAAAGATGATCAGAGTGGAACTTTAAACACTAGTTTTGATCCTTCAGCTGTGACACACTGCACACACACGGGCCTCCTTTCTTCAAACAGGAGCTGTTTTAACTAAGAATACATGTATCTTTACTTTCAGAATAGTTACTTAGTGCCTACAATCCCTGGTACTTAAAAAATGGAAAAATATGACTGAAAGATAACAAGCTAAAGATAACAAGCTAAAGCAAGGAAAAATTTATATAATGTGAAATACTGGCAGACATTATCACTGATGATCCAGTAAATCTGAAATTAAGAGAGATTTCAGCCACTTTTAGCTCTAAAACCTTAATCCAAATTATCGTTTTTATTGCTAATGTTCAGGAAAGATTTGTTTTTGGTGATTTTTAACACTTTTGTTGATTGAAAAAAAAAAAAGAAAAGTTATTTCTGTGTGTCTGTTTGGAACTGTATTTACCAACGGCGCTATGTCTGTTGTTCTCCACCTCCTCCAGTTTTAGGTTCAGCGCTGACTCGGTGTCCGACTTGGAGCCGCTGTCTGAATTCACCTCTTTGCTCGTGACAACAGATGCACTGCTAGACGATTCAGCCGTTTTGCTGCTGGAGCTTTGGGTGGTTGGATGGAGCTGCGCAGAATTGTTGGATGTGGCACTGCTGCTGCAGCGGGAACCAGTTCGGTCCAGGTCGGCGTCGGAGTCGTCAAGGCTGTGACAGAGCTCGGAGCTGGACTCCTGCATAGTCAGGCTGTCGTTGCTGCTGCTGTCGCTGCTCGGGGACGGAGAACTTGGAGTTGGCGTGGCAGCGCTCACGAATGGGGGCTCCAGTGCTTGACTGAGCGGAGCGGGTTCTACCGTTCGGAGTTCCACTGTGACATTGGATTTTGTCACATTGGTGCGGTGGACTGGGGTTGGCGCTTCAGTAGAGTGGCCATTTGAAGTTTGAGGAACAGGAGGTGGAGAGATGTCAGAATTCTGCCTGAAAATAAAAGGAGGAGGAGGAGGTGCCTTTTTTCTCTTCTGTTGGCTTTCTGAAACAAGGCCCACCTGTCAGAAAATAAAGCAAAGGGAACAAGGTCAACAGTAGAAAGTTATGTGCATGCGGTCTAACCATTAATTATTTAGCAAATTCAGTGTGCCGTGACTAAAATACAGAGTAATCAAACTGAGTGAAGTTCTGGCAGAGATGTGGGAGTCTGATCCCATTGGAGTGTTAACATTCTTTTTAAATTATCCTACAAGCAGACGTACAGTGAAAGTCTGCCAGCAATTTAGCAGAAATGGAGCAGTGGTATTGCTGTGCATTTTCCCTTTTGTGTTGCTTAAAAACTTTATTTGGTCACAAACAAATTCTGAAGCACTGGTTCGCTCTGAGCCATAATCTCTACATTTTCAAAGGGTGAAACTGAAACCTTAAATGGAAAAATTTAAATTACAAATGCCATCACACCCCCAGAAACACTTCCGTCAATGTAGGATCAAAGAAGACAGAGAAAAACACTCAAATATAAATAACACTAATGATCCAAACTAAAAATGTTAGATTTTTTGTTTTTTTATAACCTCAATGTCAGTCAGTTCACTTCTTTCTGCCAACAAAGGCAAAGATGAACAATCAATTTAACACCACCCTGGGCAGGTCTCAACCGTATAGATATCCTTATTTCGTAGAGACGCTAATAAACACTTCTCCTTTCAACTTGTCTTCACTCTGAAATGCAACAAAGAACATGCCCAGAGCTGCGCGGAGTGTTGCATCATTCAACCGGGCAAGAAGGAGATCAGGCCACCTTGCTTTTCCAGAGGCACACTGGGTTCACACATGTGAACTCGATGAACTCACGGCATGGCATTCTATGGAAATCCAAATGACCCCCCCATTGGCTGCCTTTCTTTTCATTGCTCCCCTGTTTTTTGCCTTTTTTTTCTCCCATTCCAGCATTTATACATACATGAATACAGACACACTGGTGGAAGTGGGCCAAAGTTGAAGCTGCAATGGATGACTGGCTTGCCTGTAAAGATGGATGGGTGCATGTCTGTGAAAGTGGTGTGTGTCTATACATGTAAGCATCTGAATATGTTTGTGCACGTGTTCCCCATAGAGTGGAGCATAACAGTGCAGCAAAAAAATATGCCACAAAAAATAAAATAAAAAAGGAATACATAGCCGGAATACAATGATGTATTCTCTTGAGAATCTCTATGTGACTGTAGACAAGCTCATAAATGTTGATGTGCACGTCTGATATCTAAGCCTGTGCTTTATACGATAGAGAGTTATTAGGTTGAGTTAAATGTGCATTGCTCTCTGGAGCTCTGGCTGAGAGGAAATGCAGCAGGATGAATGTTTGGGACTGTGCATGAAACTCTAAACCACATTCAAGGACAAACTCCAGTGAGCTAATAATGGGATATGAGTATGAGTGATATGCCGTGTGTTCGATAAAGGTTGCCTACAATCATGAAAACATCCCCATGTGTTCAAATAGATACCCTATTAGGATTTTTTTTGCATGATAAATGTGTCAAATGAAGTTTACACAAAACTCTAAAAGATCCCTCCCACCGCATACATCACACTATAAAGATAATACTTCCCAATTAGGATTGTGTATATACAAAATAAAGATAATTGATAGGCATCTGCTTTCTTAATTGCAAAAGAGCTTTGATTTCAGGTTAGTAGTGTCCATTAATAGCAGTTTATCTGAACACACTAATAATACATGAGAAAAACAACTCACAGGACACATTAAACCCAATAAGAGACCTAGTTGTCATTATATACTGTTGGATAAGAAATTGTTAGTGGCCAAATACAGTCAAATCTCATAATTTCTTTGTTTTGTTTTTTTTCTTGTGTGTTCAATGTTTTTGACATCTTTAAAGATACACTCCAATGAAAATTATGTTATTTTGGGTTTTCAACATGTTCTTGTAACATTTTGGGGTAAAAATGACATAATCATAATTAGAACCCCACTGGAAACGCTTTTAAAATTGATCAAAAGATGATTGGGGTGGGACTTTAACTAACTTACTGCCATCAAAACCCTGGATCTCCAGTTTACTGGTCTTTTTTTTGGGGCGTCTGGTCACATGCAAGATGGCGCCAGAAATAATCTCTAACCGGAAGCGGAAATTTAGCAACTTTAGCCGATTGCATAAGCGGAAATTTCCTCAACTTTAGGAAACCCTTTCAAAAAGGACATTTTAAAAACTTTTCAGAACTATAGGCTTTTAAGTTTTTAAATGTGAATAAACTGTAGCTGTCTAGCAGTGTGCAAGATGAGCTTCAAATGGGACATAGAACGTTAATCGTTTAATTTCTTTCAAGTCAATATTAACAAGTGTTTACATTTTTATAACTACACCTGTTAACCTCGGGAGAAAAATATGGCAAAATGCCAGTTTTCTCTGTGAATCAGCTGATCCCTGATCAGAGCCGGTGAAATACCGTTTTATCTTTTACGGCATGTCAAAAGGAAAAAAGGCAGAAAGCTTAAAACGAGGGGTTCCAGTCAAGGACTTCCGGCCAATGATTTCTGATGCAAATCATGTTTTTTTGATTCTGGCTCTGGCAACGGAGGCACTTCCAGCTATTCATTTTTAAGCGCCGTCATTTTTCTCTGTGGCCAGATTCTCTTGTTTTTTTTTGGCTTTAGACATAATATCTGTATTTTAATGAGTGAGAATAAAATGCCTCAGAATATGGAAAATGTAACTTAACTATCAATTATCTAAACCTGTTTAGTTTGAATGAGGGTCACAGGGACTGTTGAAGTCACCTGTTTTCTTTCTTTTTAAAAAAAGTAAATTTATCTTCTCTGAATGTAAATGCAGCTGTAGTTACATTACTAACAGAAAAATATTTATTAGGATGATCTGTAAAATCGGTCATATTATCCACTGAATGTTTCGAGAAGCGACAGCCCCTATGTTGTTGCACGCTGACAGGCAGAGGGCCACCCATGGAGGCTTTAGTCTCCTGGCATGACCATTCATCGGTTGTTTTGAAGGACTCTTGATGGGGGAGAGCCTCTGTATAAAAAGGGCAACTTTACACGTCTAATGTGAAACAAAACAGAGTCCAACAGTGTGACACTTTTGTGTGACACTGTAGTTAGTGTCCTTAGGCATGGCAACAGGGATGAGTGTACCGACAAGTATGTAAACCTCTGTATGGGTATGAATGTGCAGGCCAGCCAAACTGTGTCAACTCAAAGGGCATTGAGGTCATAAACACCACAACCGCAAGCTTGAAAACAGTTGAGACATGTTAGAGCTATTGTGTCAGGGTATATTAGAGATGTGTGTTTGTGCATGTATGATAAAAGAAAGTTGTAGTTGAGAAGTTTTAACAATGTCTGTGATTGAGGGGGGTAAGGGTGGAGAAGAGGATTAGGAGACACATGGCTGACCCAGTTCCTTTGTAGTACAGCTTGTCCTCCTAACCTACTGAGATGTAATGTTTACTTTGCCCCTTCCCTTCATCTACAGTTATCTTATACTCCGTGTGTTTTAAGTAAACAGTTCTAGAAACCAGCTGGCACGTGAGCAGAGTTAGAACTCAGACAATGGTGGCAATGATGCTAATAAATTAAGATAAACTGAAATGAAATTTCAGAACAAGCAATATCTTGAAAAAATGTCGTACAAATTCACACGTCTGGAGGAATATATTTCTGCTACATAACGTCCAAAAAACCACAAAGACTTAAACCATAAACAACGCGCTTCTGTGTCATTTGTTTGTCCCCTTTATGGTAGCTGATTTCATTACATAATGAGTTTGGACAGCTTCAAATGTCAACCAGATTCTGGGCTACACAGGGGGCCAGTTTCCTTAACTCCCGCCCCCAACTCTCACTTTTTTATTTTTTATTTTAGTCTATGCATTGGAGTTGACCAATGGTCTGCATCCTTTACTAAAAGAGAGATTTGAGCCTGTTTCTCATCTATCAAAACCTAGTAGGCTGAAAAGACTTGAACATTTTAATAATGTTTTGCATTTGCATAATTGTTGTTGTCTTTTGAAACACACTCATTTCTTTTTCTGGCATCAACAGAGACAGAATGTGAATAGAAAAAGATTTTTTTCTAAAGAAAGTGACTATTCGCACATAATTTTCTAAATACATGTGCCCAGTGCTGAAATTATTTCTTGGTCGCATCGACCCAGAGGAAGGGTTAGAGATAGGGTTAGTTAATATGTGCAACTAACAACAACATTTAGCCTTGGACTCATTTACATGTGGGCAATGTATGAATTTCCATCAGTTTTTGTCCTTGGTTAGATGTAAATACGTGTGAATGACATCAGCCTTCGCAAAATGTGATATGACTTCCATTGTTCCTTCCTGTGTTTCATAGGATCATCCCACTTAAACTAACGTTAAAAAAGCAAATAAAAAATGGCACTTTCATTTGTTATTTCTATCATCTTTTCCCCTACTTGATCTGAACATGAACAGGATTTTATTGGTTTACATTTGTTTAGAAATAGTACATCAAGAAGAAAAAAAAACTCTAAGCAACTATCTTTTGCTTAGCTGATAAACATTGTTGTGCAATACGTTCTTGTTGCATTTTTTCCACGGTGGAGGAAAATTAAACTTAAAACTGCATTTCAGAGTGTCTCTTTGTCTCTTTATTGGGGGTGTGAGGGGCTGTAAGCTAGCAGGGGAGCATGTAAACAGATGGATGATGGGAAGTAGGGGCAGGCTTACTCCGCATGAAAGGTTCTGCCCACAACTCAGAGACAAATTTCTAATGAACTGCTGTGCTCTGAAGAAACTATTTCCCAGAATACAATACAGTGCTTTTTTTTTTGGCTAAAAATTGGATAATCATAATTTAAAGACCACTGGGAGTGCATTGAAAATAGACCACAAGATGATTGGAGGGGGACTTAAAGCTCTTAACATAAAAGAGCAATTAGAGATCAAACTTTTTACTAAAGCTTTGATAGTATTTGAAATCAGAGCAAAATAGTAGAGGAATGCCAGAGCACACAAAGCCTCTTAATCTTATGTAATGTCAGCAGAGGTGTGAAAAAACAGTACAGTTTATCTTACTATTCTATAAATACCTCATCCATAAATGCATAAACTTAATCAATAAATCAATGCTTACCAAGTAATTTTTAAAAGTTAGGACTACTATCATTTTATTTTTCTTCAGCCCGAGAGCCACTGCGGAGGGGTAAAAGAGCCGCATGCGAACTCCTGGAGTTGACACTTATGGGGTAATGCAGCTAAAAAGTGCTTCATCTAAAGATAAGAAAAATGCATGTACATTGTTAAACAAATGTTTTACAAATATTTGTGGATTTCTAATAAATAATTCAAGTGCCTAAGAGAAAGAAAAAATGAAAATGTTAGGTCTGACAGGAACAGCACAACAACTTCAAGTTCTCTTAATAGTCACATCAACACTATTCTTAAAAAAAACCCAACTTTTTGTGGAATTTTTGCTAAATAAAAATGAGCACTTTTTAATACTTCTCTCCTTTTTCCTCTTATTTGTGTGAGTTTAATAACATTTAATGTATTTGCTTTTGAGAAGTAAATCTTTTTAGAAATCTCTTCAAAGTTCACAAACAAATCAAAACCCAGTTTTGTCAATTTTACAAACTTTGTGCATTAAAAAATAGAATGTAAAAGAAATGTGTTTGACTCTTGATGCATTTGTTTATCTGAGCCATTTATTTAAATAAAAAGTCTGAAAAAAGCCAAGGTGCAGAGTAACCACAACAAGGAGTCTAAATTCATGATGTAAAAGGATGAGGGATGTAGTGAAGAAATGCTGCATGTTGGCTTTGGCTCCAGTGGTGTTCTTGTACTGTGCTCTGGACTGATTGAGAACAAAATGTTTTCTTTCCTCAGCACAAGTTATGCAGTGCAGCCTTGCAGAAGGGGAACAAAACAGCATTTCTTTATCCTCTTTAAACCCTGTGTTATGTCACTCATGACACTAAATTTTGTTTTTTGAGTGCGTGAACACTCCTGTTTTTATGCTTTATTTTAACAAAAGTAAATCTGGGGGAAAAAGGAGTTTCAAATTACTTTGCACACAGACCAGCAGCAAACTTTTCCTTGGCTAATTGAATCAATCCGTGTGTGTGTTGGAGTCATTTACACTTAAATGCCTTTGATAACAATCTATTTTGCAGAGGGACAGACGTCCAAGAGGAACAAATCTGTTATATCAATCATCCAGCACATACCCAAGAAATGAAAATAAAAATCCATTTATTATCTAGGAAATCTGCCAGTTTTGTATTTTCATACATGAAACTTCATATTCTCAAAAAAAGTGGAAAAATAAACATCAGATGCTTTTAAAAGATTGTAGATTGTCTTTTAAAATGAAGTCCTAGAATAAAAGTCCTTAAGGTACCTAATATAAATAGGTTTTTTTGGTGTTGGGTCTAAAGATCTTATAAATTTGGCAAGTCCTGATCTGTGAAGGAGTGAAACTGTCTGTTTCAGATCATTAGCACCACCTGTATTCAATTGATCACACATGTGGCCCTAATTTGACTTGGGAAAGTAGTAAATGCTATAAGTGGCTCAACATTTGCTCAGCAACTTAGTAATTTCATTTGGGAATAACTGGCAGAAGTGACTGTAGTCAGTCTGCTTTTATTACTGGCTTTAGTCATGGGGTCTCTTATCAGGTGAGTTATCAAAAAATATAAATAATTCAATTTTTTTTTTTTATTTAGATTTTCCAATTCAAACAAAGTGACTAACAACCATGTTCTGTTCAGGTTATTGCTGTTCTGCTTGCTTACAATCAAATGGATTGAAGTAGATGGTATGTTCAACTGTAGTGTATAGTTTGTTCAAATCAGCAAAACGATGGACTAAAACTTATTTCTTGCAGGATACATTGCTGCCACAGCATTGGATCCGACAGAGGAAGAGGAGCTGTTCTCAAGCGATCAACCTGCATTCTATTCTACTTGGTCACCTGAAGGATTCCAGCAGGAGCAGCATGGGCCCTCAGTCAGATCATTTAGGAATTATAAAGTACCTCTGCATGACAGTCAAGGTACGACTGTCCAGAATCAGCATAAAAGCCACAAGGCCAAAGGTCCCCAGAACATGTGTAGAAGTGTTGTATCCAAGCAGAGCCGGCATGGCTGTCTGAAAAAGGTGCCTCCTGCTCACTTCAAAAAGCACCAGCAGAAGCCACAGCACAACCATGACCACCAGTATTACCACGTGAAAGAGCCCCAGACTCCCAAGAAGCAGCATCACCACCACCACAGCCACAAGGTAAAAGGGCCCCAGACTCCACAGAAACACCATTACCAAATTAAGATGCCAAAGTTTCCCAAGATCCAGGATTACTTCAGTCATGAGGTAAAAGTGCCCCAGACTCCACATCATTATCACCACAAACACCAAATGAAGCCCCAATATCATTACCAAGTGAAGCAACCAGAGGTCATGATGCCCCAGGCTCCCCAGAAACATCCCCATTACCAGATAAAGCTGCCAAAATATCCCCAGCAGAACCAAGCATCCCAGATTAAGGTGCCCCAGGCCCCTGTGCAGCAGCATTACCACTGGGTGGTTCCCCAGGTTCAACAGAAATATCCCCAGTACCAAATGAAGCTCCCCCAGGCTCCCCCACCGCCACAGCAGCATCACTACCAATATCATGCAGAGACACCCCAGACTCCCCCGCCGCCACAGCAGTATCGCCACCAATACCATGTGGAGACACCCCAGGCTCCCCCACCGCCACAGCAGCATCACCACCAATACCAGGTGGAGACGCCCCAGGCTCCCCCACAGCGTCCCCATTACCAAACAAAGCTGCCAGAAGATTCCCAGCACAACCAAACATTCCAGGTTAAGGTGCCCCAGGCCCCTGTGCAACAGTATTACCACTGGGTGGTGCCTCAGGTTCAACAGAAATATCCCCAGTACCAAATAAAGTTGCCCTTGGCTCCACCACTGCAGCATCGCCGCCAATACCAGGTGGAGACGCCCCAGGCTCCGCCACAGCAGCATCGCCACCAATACCAGGTGGAGACGCCCCAGGCTCCCCCACAGCGTCCCCATTACCAAACAAAGCTGCCAGAAGATTCCCAGCACAACCAAACATTCCAGGGTACAGTGCCCCAGGCCCCTGTGCAGCAGTATTACCACTGGGTAATGCCCCAGGTTCAACAGAAATATCCTCAGTACCAGGTGCAACTGCCAGAAGATCCCCAGGACAACCAAACATTCCAGGTGGAGATGCCCCAGGCTTCCCTGCAGCAGAATCGCCAACATTACCAGGTGGCAATGCTCCAGACTCCTCAGAATTATCCCCAGTATCAGGTGAAGCCACCCAGTGAGCCCCAGAAGCAGCTCCAGCCCCACCACCAAAAATACCAGGTGGAAGTTCCTCAGACTCCCCTGCAGAAGCAGCATCTCTATTACCAGGTGGTAATGCCCCAGACTCCTCAGAATTATCCCCAGAACCAAGAGAAGCTACCAGGTGATTCCCAGAAGCCTCACCAGCCCAGCTATCAGACACAAGTACCAGGTTATCCCCAGCAACAGCAGTACCAGAATCACCATCTAAAATTGCCAGAGGGTCCACAGGAGCAGCATCACTGTCACTACTACCACAACTACAAAGTGCCTGAGGATCCTAAAACGCATCCCAATTGCTTCTATTGGGTAAAGACACCTCAAAAGACCTGCAGGGATCTGGTGTCTCATGTTTACCAGAAGCAGGACCACTAGTTTCCCAGCAGCTTTGTAGCCATTACCAGAGACCCCATCTGAGAACTCTATCCAAAGGAAATTCCCAATAACTGCTGCAGGTCAGTTGGTTGCCTAGGCTGCATTTTTCTGAATTAAAAACTCAGTTTTCTACCAACATGTGCTAGAACTCTTTCTTTGTTTGGGGAAAGTACGGTTAAGCCTAAACAGCACTTTTGCTTTGACAACAAAGACTTGACAAGTTTTTATTTTTACATGGTGGTTTTGGGGTTTCTTTAAGTTGCCACTTAATGTTAACATTTATTGAGTTGGCTCGTGACCATTGACTCTGTCATAGGGAATTTGTACTTAAAATGTACTTAACCTGATGGCTTCAGGTCTGAATTGGCATAAAGCAAAAGTCAGTTAAATTCTAAAAGAAGCTAACTAGAAAATCTGCATTACATGTGGTGATGCTAGTGTAAATGCTTTTTGCTGAAAGTAGTCACTGAAGGGATTTGCAGAAAATGCAAAAGCTGTTTGCAAAATGACTGGAAATTTTGCAGGAAAAGGTGAGGTGACCTAAATTTCTGAGAATTGTAGTAAAATTTCTTAAATCTATTTTGCAAAACAATTTGTTTAAATGAGCTAAACTCCAAATTGGCCAAAAAAGCTAGAACATTGCTTAAATACTAGTGAAACAATATGGCCAAAAAACTCTTCAGTACACTAAATGGTCAAACATTAGCATGCTGCTAAATTATCA
>NC_050527.1:13513827-13532150 GCF_002922805.2 Oryzias melastigma
CATTAAACAAGGCTCTATTTAAAGACCCATTCCAATGAAAACTGTTTTGAACAAGTTCTTGTAGCAATTTTCCTATGATGGCAGACATAATGGATTAAAACTGTATTTCTATATTTAAATCATGGTTGATTTTAGCATATAAAGATCGGTGCCTTGAAAAAGCTCAGGTTTGTGATGCAGCAACTGAGGTGGGCACGTCCCCCTTCTCCGCTCAAATTCTAGAGTATCCACTGGGGTCAAATGGACCCATTACAACCTAGTTTTTCTCGCCTGGGCTGGCATCTGGCTCAAAACTGTGCAGCAACATAGCTCTGATAACGTTTGCAGTTTTGTTTTCTGCTTTGCTAATGTTAGCTTGGGGTTGTGAGGGACTGGATGCTAGCAGGAGAGTGTAAACAAAGGAATGCTGGGATATCAACAGTTCTATGCACACAACCCAGAGGTGAATCTCAGCAACAAATGTCCCCCACAAAAAAGCCTTTTGATTCTGACAAACTGCACGATTATAATTAAAAGACCATGGGGAATAATTATAAAATAGACAAAAAAATTGAGTTAAAAATTAGACTTTGCTCATTTTCTTGATGTAACTAAGTTTACATGCAGAAATTCCTGTCTTTGATTATTGATGAGGAACCCAAAGTCAGCAGCTCTATCTCCTTACCTGGGACTGTTCAGAGCTTGCATGTATCGTGGTGGGGGGTGGAGCAGCAGGAGGTGGTGGCGCCCTTCTCTTCTTGGTCTCAGTCTTGGGAGACATTGTGTGAATATAAGTAACGGATTGGGATTTTCCCAAAATGCCAGGATGATCCTCTGTGGTGGAAACACCTGACAAGGAAGACTGATCCTGAAAAAAAAGAGCAAATAGACTTTTTTAGAGATGTAATAAAAACGTTGCTTGGTAGAGCATTTAATGCATATAGCCAGAGTGTTAAACTGCTGTAGAGACATTTTAGTGTTAAACAAATACATTAACTACACACCCAGAAAAATGCATATTTATGAGAATTTTTCTTTCTTGTCAAAAGGACAAGAAAAAGATGATTGAGTAAAAAAAAATCATAATACACATAATTTCTCAAGTTTTATTGTTCTATTCTTCTTTAAATCACATATGAGAAAACCCCTTTCAAGTTATCTGAAATCCAAAAGACTCCAGCATCATCCACACTATAAACTGTGGTGATCAAAATTCCAAAAAGTGTACGAGTGATTTGAAAACTAAACACTGAGATTACTGTAAAAACAGAACACACAGGAGCTATAGACAGAAAAATAAGATGCTACTTTATTGAGGGACTTTTTCTTCAGGGATGACTTGAACGAATGTTTTCCTCTGTTCTGACTGATACGATTAAATGCTGACAGAAGAAAGCGAAGAGAAGAGACTGGCAGCAAAAAGGAGACTTAGAAGAAAGCTCTGATTTGATCTCTTATCGAAATCCTCACAAAAAAGTTTTTTGTCCGTCAACACAAAAAAAATAATGTTCAAAGCAGAAAACTCGCATGAACTCCATCTGACTTTTTCTCCTACTATACTTTCTCACCCTGATAAACAATCGGAAACAGCAGGAGAGGAAAATAGAACAAAATGTGCTCTAGTGCTGAGGGTGAACTCAAGTTCACAGCTCCTAATTACAATGTGAGATAAAACACAGGAGAACCCTAATGAAATGTACACAACTTTGTGCATGGCTCACTTTGTGTGTTGCATTGTTTCCTCTGAAGTGAATGCTTATTAATTCATATAGGTCACGACGTACTAATAGAGATGTAAAAATGTCAAATTTGGTGCCAACCATGCACTTTTCATTCTTCAGTCTGTATTTGATACAGTAAAACAACATTTTGTTGCATGAAGAACATGCAACACTCCAGCTTTTTTTCTCATGTACTGCAGGGTGTGATCTCAACACTGCATATATGCAAGTGCCATCAGTCCTAGAGTGATAGGAGGGTGTAATGATGCTCGCTGAGATATTACAACACCACTTTCTCCAAGATTTTACTCAAGTGTTTGTGTGACTAGTTACTAGAAACAATATAAATATGTTTTCAATTTGTTAGTTTAAAGCCTGGAAAACATCAGATTTGATGATCAGCAGAAATAATCTGCTGATCTATAAATCTTTGTCTATATGGTCTAATTTATAGGGGTATTGAAATAGCTCACGGATGACCGGAATACTGAAAAAACACTAAATATCACCAAGTTTTTTTGTCTGGTTTAAATATTTGTTTATACTTGGTCTAGAAATAAGGGTAGACGGACTGTTGCAGTGCCTAAAATGAACAAAAGAGAACAAAATATCTAAATATAAGTTTTTACATTTCAAGATTTTATTGTTTAACAATAAAAGAGCAGAACTCACTATTTACTTTAAGAAATCTTACCATGACAATTTCTACTAGTTCCATTGGTGAATTTTCACTTATAATAGGAAAACCATCTTAAATCTATATTTTGAAACTTACTTTAACTTTACTTTAACTGACTATAGACATTTTAAACAGTGACCCCCGCCCCGTGTCATAGTCTCCTCAGGCAAGACACAGAACCACACATTATAAGCATTATTGCACTATGAGCCTTCAAGGAACCTGGTGAAGTGATGTGTATGTATTTATATATATATATATATATATATATATATATATATATATATATATATATATATATATATATGTACACCATTTACCACCTTTTTTAATCAAGGTAAAAGATTCAGTGAGCAAGAACATACCGGTATATATAATTTTTAAGCTTGGAAAATTATATTTATAAGCCTGTGTATTTTTTTTTTTGCTTCTCAGGAAATGTTAATGTCAAAAACTGTGACTCTTATATTAATTTCAGTGGCACAAATATTTCTTCATACACAAAATTAGATAAACAACACCTTCAAAAATGTCACCACAAATATTAACTTCTTCTAAGATATATAATCATTTAAGTATTCCACAAATGTCTTATAAAAGCTTTTTTTTTTCTTGAAAAAGAGTTTAAATTATAGTGCTTTAAACAGGTTTACCCTGCAGCCTGCATTACCCAAACATGATAATCTCTGACCATGTCAGAGTTTTAAAACCTCATGCACTCAAACACACTTACCCAAACCCACACAGTAGTTTAGCCCTTAATGAGCAATTAGAGATAAGAGGCAGTGCTTTTAGTGCTAATATAACCAAGGTGGTGTAATCTGATACTTTCATGCTGATAACACTGTGTGTCTGTGTGAGGGCGGTGGTTTTTCTTTTTTCTTGTGTGTGCAAATGCATGTGTGTGGTCTGGTAATACATCCTGACTGAAAAACAATCATATCATAGACCAAGAGCCCAGATGCATTAAAGTTAGGAGCGGTGCAAGAACTGAGATAAAGAAATGCCACCCGAGTGGCCACTGTCCTCACTGCATCTGAATTTTTAAAATGTTATGAAATTCTACTCTTCACTAAATATCCTGTTATGTTCGTATCTTATTTATCTTCATTTGCAAAAACATTGTTAGGAAAGAAGATTTGTGATCTCAAGAATATTAACAAGGCGATTATAAGAGCACGACAGCTTGGATCTGGAGCAAGAAGGCTGTAATGCATGGAGGGCCTTATGTTGAGGAAGGCACAGAATAGAGACAGAAGGCTGGAGTCCATCCAAAAACCAGGAGCTCCATGAAACAGAGACGTGGACGCCTGGGATTCAGTCCCATATCATCAAATGTCGTTTTGATTAAGTTACAGCTTTTAAAGTAGAGCTCTTCTAAAATGCTACAGAAAATGGATCTGGTTGGAACTAGACTCATTTTATGTTGGTTTAATACATTTAACAACCAGTTCATGATTAACCGAGCATGACACAGATATCATTGTTTTATTTTAGGTAAAATCCAGATTAATTAAATGTCTTGAAAGCTGGAAATCATTAACCATAAGATGTAAGGCAGTTTTGGATTTAGGTAAAATAGTCTGATTGAATCCTTCAGTAATCACACTCTTTATTTCAAGCGCATTACTCCTCTTTATCTGACGATCTAAAGCTGTTTGTTGTCTAGTGGAAAGTTGCTGCCCTCTAGAGGAGGCTAGAACGCACTGCAACAACAAATTCATGTTTTGAGCAAAGTTCAAATTCCCTCCCAACTTCCAAACCACTAAATATATGTATATATATTGCAGGAGTATCTACTGCAATTTAAAAACCATACTCAAAACTTAAAAAAAAATAATGACATGACCTGATTTCCTAAAGTAAAAACCTAAGAACATTTTACAAGCACTATTTATGAATCCACTTTGCTCTGAAGACAGAAACTTGGACAGTTCATTAAAAATAAATAAAAATATCTTTTTTTCACATGAACAAACTTTTTAACGTAATGCATTGTGGTCTATTTTCATAAATCTACTGAGCATTGATGCAAGCTGTTTTTTTCAGAGACTTCTGGGAAATTTCTAGGGCACTGAGGTAAGTCAAGAAGGAATTTAACCCAACCTTAGTTAACACTTCCTCAGATATTTCTGTGAAAAGTCCCAACTTTATCCAAACATGAGTTCTTCATGTGCTGAAGTCACAACTAGTATAAACATCACAAATATACAGTCGTGCTTCAATTTAAGCTTTAGATTAAGAAAGAGTAGAATCTTACATCATTCATTCACCTTCAGTTTGAAACCAATCAATAATCTAATTGTCTAATTTATCTTTAATCCCACCTTTGACTTCCTCCTGCCGAACTGGAGAATCCCTAACAGGCTTTTCTTCTGTTGTGCTCCCAAACTGGCGGCCGAGGAGCTAATGGGATCTAACAATATATAAAGAAGAAGGAGAAACATGTGAGACATTTTAAAAATCAGAGCTGCAAGTCAACAATTAAGTGGTTTGTTGATGATGTTACACACGTTCACCAGAAGAGGGAGCTTTAGCTTCATTGATTTCAACAGGGAGAGGTTAAAACCAGCAAAGCTGCACAAATTAGAGCGTCAAAGCAGCACAAAAGTCTAGGGTAAGAGAGACTAAGGTAAACTAACCATTTTAATGCTAACCTACAACAACAAGCGTTATGGCTATACTAACACATCACAATTATTTCCTTATGATGCTTGATGCGGTTACAGGACAGGGTTAGTGAGCAGGGGTGGTGGGTTGGTCAGACTGAAAACAGAAAGATCATGACTAATACCTGAGAAGTTAAGGACAGGGGCAGAAGCCATTTTAGGCTGGAAAACTGCAAACATAACAGATTTTAAAAAGACTTTGAGTCATTATTTCAATTATTTACAGGACATATGATAATTAACTTTCTCTGCAGCAGCTCTACAAATTACTAAGGCTGCACTGCATAGATATGTAATTTAATTACTATAAAGACAGCTTTTACCCCAGCAGAACATTCCAGCCATTACATAACATTATTTGATGCTAAAAATTACATCATGATGGAAAATAAAAATAAAAAAATCATGTTTGTGTTCCTTACAGCCATAAAAGTTATGTCACAACAACATTCATGCAATAAGAGTGGGTGTGGATCCTCATTATGATAATGTACAAAAAAGGCAGAAAGATAAAAGGGCTGTTTTCAAACAGATAAGACTATAAATATAGTGAAAAAAGTTGATTTACAGTTTTAGTTCTCTGACAAGCAGTAAAAATGCTCCGCAAAGCAGATAGAAATTGTATAAATTGTTTTTTTTATCACATATTAATCCATAAATACATTAAAAATACCAATGGATAAAATATTGTTAGTAATCATTAAACAGTGGGTGAAAGGGTACAGCATAAATGCTGAGTAAGCACTATTATATTTTCGCAGATGGAAAACAGAGTTTTCTTCAGTTTTGAGTGAACCTTAACAAGACTGTTTAGTAACTCTTATTTGCCAGTGAAGAACAAACATTTGTTAAATCATTTAAACTGATTTCTCTGCAATCCAAAATTATGAAGTATGAAATACACAAAAAACTAAAAGAAGTTTTAGAGATCAGTTTTTTACTACAAAATGTCATTAACTTGATTTTAAAAAAATATTAGGCAGAAAGTTGTTGCTGACTTTCACATGTCTGAACTGCTGGCCTGAGTCTTTCTCAGAAGGCTGCAAGCAGTTGAGAGTTAAAGTTTCAGTGTAAATCCAAAACCTGTAAAGAAGACTGCAGGTCAGCAGTTCAAACACGGTAAAGTCAGTAACTTCTATAATGTTTTTCTGTCCAACAGAAAAAAAATAATGAATTGTAAAAATTTTAAGTGTCATACATGAACTTTTTGTTTTTTTATTCCCACTCAGATCATCTTTTAATCTGTTTTTTTATTTTATTCATTGAGTGAAATGTTTAAAAAATTCGAAGTAGTTTTGTAAACTCAGTTGAGGTTTGTGTGGGATTACCTAGGCTCTGATCGTGCACGTACAGCTCCTTGATCCCCAACTCAGTCAAAGATTTGTCCAGCGGGAGCTCGTGATGACTGACGCTGTCCTTCAAGAGCAGGACGTGGGAGGGCTCTAACTCGCACTTACTACAGATGGTCGGGATCAGAGTTTGGAGCGCAACCAGGGGGTTGACCCGCACCACCGCTTTCTGATTGACGTGGTAGTTCACCATCAAACGCACCGTTTTCTGAGACACAAAGGAGAAAGACAAATATTAATGCTTTCTGGAATTAGCGTATGGTAAAAAAATATCCCAAATAACTCAAGAAATAGGTTTACAAAGATAGTCCTCATAAAGGAAGTCTTAAACAATAGATAAATGCAATAATGCACACAAACGGGACAGTCATTCTTTCAAAAGAAGAAGAAAAGTCCTTTAGAGGGAAGGAAGGAATTACAAAAAGAAACCTTAAAAAAATGTAAAGGTTTAGGATGGATGTGTCACATGTAACGTTTTATTTGTTTTGTGTGAGCTAAATATTGCAATAAACAGTGTATAATACATCTTCTGCCTCCAAAAAAGTAGGAAAAAATAGTATTTTTTCACAATGTACTTTTTTTCCTCAATCATAAATCATAATCTATTTGATCACATAAATATACACTTGTATGCGATGTTGAATTGTACAAATACAGATAGCAAAGACTTCTGAACTTCCTCAAAATGTGTCATATGCTACTTTTCTTCAATCCACACCAAGCAGTCTGGAGTGATTCTGATTGGCTCAAAGGTTTTGCTCAGTGGAAATGTTTGGTGTTCATGGAAAATGCTCTAATTGATTTCCAACATTTGGCTTGTTTCAACAGCGTTCCTGGAGAAATGTGGTGTGTGTGGTCTCGGGTTCGGATCCAATGCAGCTGAAACTCTCTACTACCGAGGGCGTGATTGTTCAGTGTCAACACCAGCATCATGTAACTGAGTATTAATCAAAGACCAGTCAATAGCCCTCCTGCATTTTGATTACCCTCACTTTTTCTACAATTGCAATGTTAGCATTGATTTAAAAACAGCAAACCAATCTGCTGGTAACACCTAATTATGATTTTAGTAATGACTAGATAGATTTTTAATGCCATTGTCACAAATACAATGAAATTAGAAAAGTGCTTCCTGGCCCGTGCAACTCTTGATATAATATGCTAAAACAACCCACTGTAAAGAACGTATGACTAAAAATGATAAATAACATTAAAAATGTATTGTCTGCCCAATAAAAATGCTTTGTTAGTAAAACACACCATAGATAAATGTTAACATTAAAACTAGACAAAATAATGAAAATAAATACATAAATATGAAGAAAACTATGTTTCAGTTTTGTGTTTATTTGATTCAAAAATTAATTTTCTAAATCTTTGAGTGTGACAATCCACATAATTTCATTCCTAGGTCGTCACATATTGAGGATTGGTTAAGGACCCCTCTGCATCACTTTTTGACGTCTTCAGTGTCCCCAACTCGTTGTTTTTTGATGTGCAGGCTGTTCTATTTAAATCAGGGGTCCGGGTGTTTTGTCGAACACAGTAACGGTAACCCTGCCTCAATACCCTAACCTGGCCTGCAAACTGGTACCAGGCACTTGGTTTTGGTACTGTCTGGTACAGTGCACGTCCAGAAAAAGGTAAAGGTCAGGGTTAGGATACCAGTACGGTACACGTCCTGGGACCAGTTTGCGGCCTGGAGGTTGTGGAGCCTTGATTTAATTTGAGCAGCCAGCATGTCAATAAATGATATTTTTGACACAGAAGGGTCCTTAGCCAAACATCAATATGTGACGACTTAGGAACGAGAATGTGTTGGACAGTCAGTAAGTCAAAATGTCTGTCTCTGCACATGGCGAGCAGCTATTCCTTAAACGACAAAAAGTGAGGAAAAACACAAAAATCTAAAGATACTTATTGTTTAGAAACACACACCGTTGGGGCCTTCAGTGTTCTGGATTGAGCTTTTGTGAGGGAATACTTTGAAACTTCAGGATGTACTTATAGACTGTTTGCACTGACAGCACAGGAACATTTTCTATAAGTAGATCAATTTAGAAGCTTAAAGTTAAAGTTAAAAACCTTGTTTGTAAAATGTTATCTTATTTTACGCCACATAATAGTACAGACTACATACCCCTATGTAGCCATGTGGATCTCATTATCATATGTACGTACCAATCCAGGTGTCGCCCACATGTGAACCCAGTAACTTAATTTGACTTGTTGAATCTAAAGAGAAGAATCAATAAACTGATAGGAGAAATTTGGACTAAATGTGTTGCATCTGGCTTCAGGCCAGATGGGGTCAAAGTGAGACAGAGCAGCCGGTGAGTCATGAGAAGACCAAAGAAATAATGCATGGTAACTAAAGGTAAGGCGCTCATGAAAAATTCAAGCCATCCATGGACAGAGAGGGGGAGGCTGAGAAAATGAAACACACAGGTTGAAGGGTACAGAAATACAATAAGACAGGAGAATGATTTTTAAAATCCTTTGTGAAACTTGAACAGAAAAATGAGAAAAACAAACAAAAGAAGCCACACCTGACAGGAAACCTGTGATGATACAATATCTTGAATGTGGATACCGATCATCCTACCTTTGCATGGGCTTTTACAGGTTTAATTGGACTTGACTTCTCCAAGCAATCAATGGTAAAAACAGACAATAAGTAAACATGTTACAAAAAGCTAAAAGATGTAGGATTATAGTAAATACACAATTTGTATTTGGTCCAAGCACATGGGATAGCATTACTAAACAGTATAAACTCTGGGCAAATAATGCCAAACACAGATGAAATATTTCTCCACACAACAATCCTGAGAAAATAATATTAAGATTGCAAAGGATGCAAAGACTATCTGCACTCTGGGATCATTGCTGCTACTTACCTCTGGCACTTTAGGTGCTGGTCTGCGCCCCACTTTCTCTTCCGCCACTTTCTCCTTGATAAGGACACAGGCCACATTCAGGGAGCAAAGAAGCGCGTTGGGCTTGTATGGCAAAAGGAGGCCCTCAGGCGACCAGAGCTCCAGGGTGTAAAGAGCCGGGTTGAAGTGATGACGACTGCAGAGCTCGACCAGCAGGTCCATCAGAGCTTTACTGGAAGACAGACAGAAATAAGAGTTCGTGTGTGTGTGTGTGTGTGTGTGTGTGTGTGTGCATATGTAAAAAGAAATGAGGCACAGGTGAAGAAGAAAGAGAAGGAGGAAGGAACAGATATCAAGTTACAGTGGTTACCTAACTTTGGCTTCATTAAAGAGAAGCAAGTAAAACAAAATATTGATGATTATGTAATATATGATGAAAAAAAGACAAAATATCTTTAATAAATACAACTTTTGAACTCAAATTTATTATCTGGCAATCCTCCTTACTTTATTTTAATGACCTAACAGTTTATACCCTGTAAATAGACAACTTAATATTAAACTATTGCCCAACAAAATGATAACATCTCAATTATTCTTTAATAAACTAATATATGACTGATAAGTACATGATCTATGATTAAAGTCAAAACCTTCCCATTGCTTCTTACATAACAAGTTTATATGACAAATATTCTAAACCATTTAATATCTTATTTATTTAAGACTGATACTAAAATAACATAGTTAAAACAGTCACACGGAGGCATAACATCTACATAGTCCATAATACCACCTGTCAATCCAAGGATAAAGAAAGAGGCCGTCTCCAGTGTTTAGTGGGAAAAGCCATATCAGATGACAGGGCTGAGGAAAAGGCATTACAAAGGGCACCATTGACCCTCAGCAATACACACTCAATTACACACACATACACCAAAGACAAAATCGTCAAGTCAGCTCTGAATATCAGTTATTCACTATGCTTGAAGAAATGTAAATACAAAATCAAAACACATTTCTTTCACACAGTTAAGTGACAGGGGAAGTTTTTTCTAGAAAAATACATTTTAAAAAGAAATTCAACTAATTTGAATATTATTTAAAGTCATTCATATTGTATTAATATGAGACTATTACATGTGTATGTATTAATGCAGTAAATTTAATATTATACAGATACTCATTAACATCAATTGAATATGAACTGAGATAGACATAAAATGTTTGACTGTATTTTTCCTTATAAAGTTATATATGTTGGTTATTTAAAAAAAAAATAATTCTGAGTTAAAACACTTAAGATGGAATATAGAAAGCGCTTTGACAAACTATAAGTAGCAAGCGTGTGGACATGGCCAGATCCTGGTCACATGACCTGTCTTGGTATATTGCTGTAAGTTTGTTTACTTTTGATCACAAAGTTTCAGTTTGAAACATTTTGAAGAGTCTCCATTTATCTGAAAGCTAGCTTGATGATGAAAATTCTAGAAACATTTGCTTCTTTTTTTAACGTACTTTATTTGTGTGATCATTCAATAAGGATGCCTCAATGAAAAAAAAAAAAAAATCAATAGAAATGTTTAATATATATGGTTTTTAGAACAGAGGACCAGCAATATACATCACTTTTTCTTTTACTGTGATGATTATTAATGGAAATTTCAATTTCTAGTAAGGATCACTAGACAGTACAGATATTCCACTCAAATACTGCTACTATACATGTAGAGTCTGCACAATTATACAGCAATTTAGAAAAGTGTACTAACGTATTTGTATTTAAAAAATACTTAAATATTTTAAGGAATTCTAGAATACCTCAAAATTTATTTTAAATATATATTATTAAATACATTAAAAAAATACAGTAATGCAAAATGTTGTGAGCATAATTCAGATTGTTTGCAATTATCTGAATGACACATTTTATTATTCAGACATTTTTGTAAATGTAAAACAATTTCCAATTGCCTACAGCTAATAAAAAAAAACATGAGTAAATGATCATTAAGTTTGTAAGTGTTAAACCAAACAACGTAATTTGCTTCATATTTATGGAAGTAAAAGCTCAGAGAACTGCTAAACTGAAAAAGACACGTGAACTTGAAAAAGCTCAACCAGATGATCTAAGTGACAATGATTGTCTAAACATAAAGGCATATATGCCTTTATGTTAAATAAATATATGTTCCAATAAATGTATAGACAAATTTTATATAAAGATTTTTCAATATCTATTACAACACACCAGGGATTAAATTAAGCTGCCAATGAGTTACTGCAAAATAAGCAAATACATCAGAAATATGGAGGAATAAAAATACTGCAACTGTATTGTAAAATGAAATAAAAGTACTAGATTTCCTAAAAAGTGTTACTCAGTTGAAGTAAAAAATATCTTTAAAATGTTCTGAAGTGGTGTGGTTCATTAAGGGTATATTCAGACCGAGCACAATTGGTTCACTTACAGTGAACCAGAGTGCCTTTCCCCTGATAATCTGAAAAACATTTTCAGTTTGAAAACACACAAGCGGACCCTGATCCAGGACCAGGATCCACTCTCTGACCCATCTTTTGTGGTGGTTTCGGTTTGTTTCCAATCAGACTGATCTCTGGTTCGCTCTGAGTTTCCTCAGCTTGAATAGGCTCTATGGTTGGAGCGGAACAACTGAACCAAATGGTCATCGACGCCAAAATGTAAACAGAGCAGGAAGGAAGGAACCATGAACCACAGACAAACATGGAACAACAATAAGACACACCAACTCCCTGAAATGTGGTCGGAAGAATGTTGGCTCATTAAGACAACTTCAAATGTGATAGACTTAATTCTCACACTATTTGCGACAATCTATATGTCACAAACACTTATCAGTGTACCTTCTTAGCTGTCGTCTCATCAGTAACCTCCTTGCATCATGCCTCTACTGTGCCAAAATGGCGAGTAAAGTCTTGTACCTGACATTGATACAGACAATCAGAATTGGTCCGAGAAATATAAAGTTTGAATAGGTGAAATATCCTGACAAGGATTGCAAAGCTTAAGACTTCCTTTATTCTTTCTTTCGTTCCTTTGCCCCGCTCTTGTAATTTCCTGGCCAATGACTAAAGAGACCTTTAGTCACATGGTTTTATTTACAAACTGGTTCAAAACAGAAATGTCCAGTTGAAAGGCAGTCTGAATACAGACCGAATGCAAGGTTTAGGACTCGATCCAGCCAAATTAAGCGGACTTGGACAGAACCAGCAGACTTTTGCAGTCTGAATACATCCTAAATATCCTTTGAAGAGTTCATTTCTGTTGTGGATATTTTATTGTTTTTTACCATTGAGATACGTCCCCAAATGTTCTGCTCCAATGAACACCACCTCATTAGGGACAGAGAGCATTAGCAGGTCAGCTGCCAAGACTTTTGGCACAAGGCTTGTGCTCAGACTGTGTATGTCCCCACGTTTGATGAGGGACACTGGGACAGCAACCAAAAAAAAAAGCAACCTATAGTTTTTCTATTGCTCCTACAACCTGAAAATGGATACCAACTGCTAAAAAAAATGTTCTGATAATCTTAGTATAGATTCCAAAATTTAGGAATTGAAATGAAAGGAATGTTAAACAAAAGTGATAAGATAAAATCTTGTGTAAATGATTGCAGAAGGACAAAAGCATTGAGAACAATCACGGGACTATGAGCGCCTGAATGCACACTTGTGTGAACCTCCCTTGAACCTCACCTTCCATCTTCTGTCACAGAAAACTGGTGCCCCTGAGGTAGGGTCAGCTGGAAATCCACATAAGGCTTTGCTGTGTTGTCTTTGGCATCAATGGCTGATGGCCCTCCCCCATCCAGTACAGAGTTTCTGAAGATGTGGCGTGGAGCTGGTTGAGGGGCCAAAGGAGGAGGAGGTGGGGCGCGTGTCTTCATTACCCTCCTAAAAAAATTCAAGAAAAAAATATATGAGATTACTAAAAACCTCCTGTGCATTTATTTTATCATTTAACACAGAAACTCAAGGTTGTCTGCAATATTTTTTTTATCTTGGTTTGACAACAAAAATATAACATCTTTAATCCTAAATTTTAAAAATGTTTAACAAAAATTGTGTCTTTTTGCACACTATGTTTTTTCTTTTCACATTGATTACATAACAGTTTAAAAACAAGCTGAGATAATACGCCTGGTTGTCAAAACCATACAAAGATAATCAGCTGCTGATTTCACCTGTCCATGTGGTGAATCCCTGTTAGCTAATTATTTCTAGCAGCCCAATAAAATATTGCTTAACCCAAACCAATATTTTGGTTTTGCTCTCCAGGTTCATCAATTTAGAGTCAGCAACCATACCCAATGCAAGCCAATCAACAAGTAATGTTATTTTATAAGGTACAGTTTACTGAATTAAAAAAACGAAATGCTTGGATTAAAAAAATATATTAATTGTCTCAATTCTATTTTTAATAGAAAAAAACTACATATATACACATTTTATAATAGTAGAGTGAGACTTGCCAAGTTCTAACCCTTTAAACACTATAACTCTTAAACTACAACACAGCAGGAATTTGATGGATGTTTAAAACACGCATTTAGCCAAGAGTGTTCACACTGGACAAACAGGGAGGGGCTTCTTCTTTTTCTACTGTTTAAAAGTGCATATCCGCCACCTACAGTTGAAAGAGGCTTAGTGTGAAACCTTGCTGCAGGCTTATTCTTTTTCAGCTCTATTTTGATATATAAAATACTTGGTGTCATATGATTTCGGCAAGGCATAAATCGCATTTATTTCTCTTCCATGATCAATTTTCAAACTTTTGGCACTTACATGAATTAAAGTTCAAATAATTTAACTATTTTTGTAGGTAGATCCCGAAAACAGACGAAAACTTGAAATGTGCTTTTCATTGGAAGTGGTCTCTTGAACATGCGTTGCTATGGGCGATGTAAAGATAGTTTCACAGTGTTTCAAAGTGCAATGTCAGCTAGCAAATACCAATAATGAAAAAGGGAAAAACAATCACTAAGTCTTACTTTTTCTTAGACTTTTGTGTAACCCAAATCCTGTCTTCTAAAATATGAATACAATATTATTCATGGAGATATTATATTTAATAAAAAAAAACAAATTTTTGCTAAACAAGCTTAGTAAATTGGCCACAATGGAAAATTAGAATTCCCTGTTGTCTGGAACAGTATTTGAAACATTTTTATGCTGAGAAAAAGTCTATGAAAACCATCACAACACTTCAGAACACTGGAACCATTGTTTGTATTGTCTGGCGCAAGACAAATGTCAGTGGTATGCAAACAAGATGCAGCAAACTATGCGTTTGACATTGCTCTGACATAAAATGATCCCACATGAACCAGAACGGAAACACAGTGTAATATTAAAAAAAAAAAACGTTTAAGAAATCTATGCATTTGAGAGAAACAAATCTCTCAAAAACATCAGCCTGAGTAAATAGAACACAAACTTGTCAGTCACGTCAAAAACAAACCTTGAAGAAAAGCGTTTCCAGAGGGTCAAGATGTCTTTAAGTTAGTGGAAATAAAAGTGTGTACAAATTTGTGCCTTTAATTGTCTAATCCAATGCGGGAAAATTCTGCATCCTTTCAAGGTTCCTCTGCTCGATGCAAAAGCAAATGCATAATATCAAGGAGAGAATGCAAATGAAGCACAATGATTGGACTCTAACCTGGCAATGGTTAATCATTAACCGCTATGGGAGATATCACCTAACTCTAACCCAGAAAAGCCCAGAAAGTTATTGACTCATTATGCAATTTAGAGAGTGGTTTCCTATGCATGCATACCTGGGATGACAGACTATATTTAGAGGAGACAGGGGAATCAAATCATATTGTGGTTTGCTAAAAGAATATGTTTTACTCGCTAGATATACACTTCTTTTCGTGACAGCTTTAAAAGGTGTGAGAATTTGGTATTTTCCTGTCGACTCCTTTCCCTTTGAAGGTAAACAGAACTGGGCTCTGTGTAACTGTGGGACTGGGTCCTAGCCAGGCGCAACACAGTGAGCCAGTATCCACTTCCCCTCCTGTCCGTCTCACCAAAACCTTCTACTCTCCCTCTATCTCTTTTCCTCCCTCGAACGGGCACAAAGACGCTTTTAGGAAAAGCCTCGTCTCCCACAGAGTTAGAATCAACACAAACTGAAAGAGTAGGAGAGTAAAGGAGACGCAAGGAACCAAAAGCAGGAAAGCCCGCTCTGGCACAGGGGGGCAGTAAGTGCTGTGCTGGTAAGAGGACCCAGTTACAAATGGACTCTCCTTTTCTTTCTTGCGCACACACATACACACACACACACACAGTGTGCATGATCTTTTAGAGCTCTTAGTTCCTTTCACTTGACTAAACAGGAAAAACAAAGATGTATTTCCACCTTCAGTTTTGATTAGTTTAATGTTTGTTTTAAAAATGTTTCAATTGTCAGAAATCTTTAACATTCTAAATGATTATGATCAAAACTCTTTAAATATTAATTAAAAGTTTGTCAATATTATAATTAATATGCTAATTTAAAAAGCGCATGTTTATATCATTTTATTATAGTCAACAGTATTTTGTCGTGAAGAATACTGTGATTTTATGTACCTTTCAGACATTAGCAGAATTGACAGTGCTGTAGAAGGTATTTGCACCAAGGTGTTTCATGTTTTTAAATTTTTGTCACACTTATAGACCCACTCCAATGAAAATAGTCTTTTGTGTTTACATGTTCTTGTATGTTGTTTAAATGTCCATTTTTAAAACACTTCTTAAAACCCATTTTTGCCGCCAGGCATTTGACATTGTATAAGACTCTGCTCTGCTGGTGTGTTTTATCTTTGTTTTTATCTGGTGTTATTTATGGTTTTTATGTAATGTAATGTATCTTTTTAGCTGGGATTTTATTGTACTTTGAACTTTTAATGTGCGGTGCCTTGTTCGACTAAGGTCATTTTAAGGTGCCATATAAATTTAATAAACTTAAACTTTATAAACTTGTCGCATTTTTCTCATGGTAGATGACCTGTACAAAAAAATTACAGCATTTCTGAGTATTTCTTAATTTAAACCACGTTGGATCAGAAAACCGGATGCTGGAAAGACCTCGGACTGACTCACCTACTGAAATGGGTGTGCCGAATTATCCTCTTTCCGTGATATGATGAGTCTTTAACACCCATGCTGTAGTGAATTGCAATTCTGGCCCTAAAACTGTATGACTGGACTGATCCAATATTGATCTGCATTTTTTTTTGCGCCGCTAATGCTAGCTTGAGGCCTTAAGCTAGAGCGTGAGCGTGCAAACAGAGCTCCCAGCGCCAGGGAGGGGGAGGATGATGGCTCTTTGTCAACAGTCCCACCCACACCCCAGAATTATATTGTAATGAGCTACTGCCGCTATGCATAAACTTGTCTCAAAAAACAAAAAAGGCTTTTTGATTTGGGAAAAAAAACTTCAGAAACACAATTAAAGGTCACTGGGAACAATTTTACAATACAAAAAAATATGATTGGAGTGGGACTTTAAGCTACATCCACACCACCTCGGCAACCACATACAATGGAAGGTCTATGTAAATGCAAGTATAGGCACTTTGCATTCAAAACTTTGGCGGTCACGCACCGCTATGCTAGTTTTTACGTACGTTTAGCGTGTTTTTAAACTCACATCACATTTACGTTTACACAAACATCAGCTGAGTACATTTAAAAAGTCAATAAAAAGACATTAATTGAAAAGACATAAAGACATTAATTTTAAATATTTGTACATTACAAAAAGACAAAAAGCCATTTTATAGCAAAAAGTAATGACCCTAAACCTTTCATTTATGTTTATTATTTATTTAAGTGGTGATTTGTAAATATGTGCTGAAGGCAGAAAGCTTCCTTTCAGGCTTTCAGTTAACAGTAAGGAAGACCCCCGCCATGTTTGAATGTTCAACTAAAACGCCTTTGCTGCAAGAACACGTTCTAATGCTAGATTCACATCAGGCTCAGAAATGACTATGTAAACATACTCATAATTGGTAAATGATAAATGGCGTATACCTGTATAGCGCTTTCTACCCTCCTTCGAGGACCCAAAGCGCTTCACAGTCACAGACCCATTCACCCATTCACACACACATTCATACACTGGTGGTGGCTCCGCTGCCGAACACTGGCGCCAACCTTCCACCAGAGGCAATTCGGGGTTCAGTGTCTTGCCCAAGGACACTTCAACACATGGGTGGGCAAGGCGGGAGTCGAACCCACTCGCCGCCGATCAGGAGTCGACCGCTCTACCGCTGCACCACAGCTGCCCGATTTATATTATATTAATTTTGGTATACCCCGTTCATACTCTTGTGTCTACGCAATGCTATGAATGTCTATAAGGCAATTTTCGGGCTCTACATACAAAATGTGTATCCATTAATCATCCGCTAAAAATAAAACCACATGAACTTTGACCAATCAGAGACTCAGATTTGGTACCGATGTATGGGTGGCATCCTTTTTCAAAACACAACCATTTGAAAATTAATTATAGAGGAGAAATTTATTGTTGCGGTTTGTGCCCGGTCCCAATTATATGACACTTAGTCTTTCATGTATCAGAAAAAAACTGTAAAAAAACCCTGGAGCAAGATTTCCGAGATTTGCACTGTTTTGACATTTTGCATCAAGTCTCTTCCAACTGTAAGTACATGTACAAGCATCATCTTTTAGCGCATTCTTGAGCATGCCACACATGCCTGGTGAATACGTAGCTTAATACTCACAGCTTGAGTCAGAAATTTACAAAGTAAAATATATATATATGTATATATAATAAACAATTTATATAGAGAAAAAACTTTCAAAACAATAAAGCATAACTATCTAATGAACTTTGAGTTTTGTGTTCTTTCAGTTCTGCAGCTGCACTATGTTGTGGTCGTCCCATAATAAAGAGGTCAGGCTTTGAATTAGGGCTGCCACAAACGATTATTTTAATAGTCGACTAATCACCGATTATTTTTTCCGATTAGTCGACTAATCGGGTCATGCAC
>NC_050527.1:13532210-13571724 GCF_002922805.2 Oryzias melastigma
TGCTCTCTAACGTTTTGGTACTCAGCTACCCCATACACAAAAACACTGCCCCTGTTTTCCCTCCCTGCATACTCCTTTAGTGCCATGGTGTCCCCACGGCAACCTCTATTTACAACACTTGACTGCAGAAGGGAGCTCATTTTAGCAACAGCTGTGAATGTTGGAAGCACTCACACAATGGATGAGTGGCCACAAGACACAAAACTGAACCGGGACAGCAAAGTGTAGAAAGGATTCTTTTAATGTTTTTGATTAATAGTACGTGTGTACAGTTGTGTGGAAAAACAGTTAAGTTGAAATATTTCAAAACTAGCATTCAACTATGCTAACTTTTAAATAATCAAGAAGCACAAAAAAGATTCTCCAACATATGTTGAAAGATTTCCACTAATCACTACAATTAATCTCTTTATAAAATGTGGCCAACTGTCAAATCCTAAATTAAACATCTTATTTTATGTACCAGAATCTTAATGCTGGGTTTACTTGGCAATCGGTCTTAATTCCTCACTCAGTGTCCAGAGTACACATAAAAGAAAAAGCATTCCACCCTATCTGCACTCTCCTCCAGCCTCCCTCTCTTGAATCCTCTTGACACATGCAGTCATGTTGTCCACTTGTGGACAGTGACAAAGAGGCACGCGGCAACAGTAACACACCAGTCATGTCCAGAGCAAATAAAAGTTTCCCTATAAACAATACACGAAGCCGACTTCCCCCCAAAACAGGGGAAAAAAACAATCTAACTTCCCTCATGACAGCTGTTCTGAACAAATACATATGGAAACATGGTCAAAATTAAGTTGTACCATCGCAGTCAACTGTCAGTGCTCCAAACTGGAACTACCAATAGTGGAGCCAGTTATTAAAAGAATGGTGCATTCTGAGGTACAAGCACTAAATTTGGCATGGATTTACCTTTGGATTCCCTCTTTCAGAAAAACATGTTAGTTAAAATACTGTGGCAAATAGAAATTGAATATTTTTGTAACAATTGAGTGTATGGCCACCATCTTTACAAATGGCTGCCATTCTGGACTTTTCTTGTGGTTAACATGCTTTTCTGCGTTGTACATCAATGCCAAATTTGGACAAAATGCATAATTTGACTGAAATATATCAACCTAAGCTGAAATCTGGTAGAGAGGCCAGCTTTTAACTGAGTTAAATATACTTGTGGATAAGATCGGACTAGTTTAAAAAAATATATATATAATTTTTCTTTCCTTAAAATTAAAAAAAATCCTACTACTGCAAAGTACCACAAATAACGTATTGTTCATCTTTACTATCTGACATTTACATTTGAGAAGTTTTAAATGATTAAACTTTAAGTTTTTTTTTTCTTCTTTTTTAGCTTTTGTTTATTGCAAAGACCAAGCACGCGATCATTTTGGTCTTCTCTCACAGCCTGTAGTCCCTAAAGTAGAGCTAAACAGTAGGCATCTGACCAGGTGTCATTGCGGTTTTCCTCTGGAAGAATGTAGTAAACCTTGTTGAGTCTACCGGCTTTCTTGGTTGCACATTTCCTACACTGATGTAATATGTTAACCATTTCTTTTAAAAAAGGATCTGAGTTTAGTATTCTATTTTGATTGGAGCACCTTCCTTTGGCTGTTGATGCTGTCAGGCATATGTCCTGTAGTCAAGATGACACTGAATGGACTTAACAATCATTGTCCATTGTTTGCTCAGTGCAGGGATTACAAGGAAAACCATTGTGTCAATCATTGACATTGGTCAAAACTAAATGTTAAAGAAAAATAATTAACAAAAATGAATGAATCTCATTTCCTGTTACTTGCATTTTTATTTAGATCCTTAAGACAACCACAGTTTCAAAAAGGTGCCTTAATTTAAGCATAATTGTATTTAATTAGCACATTATAATTCTATGAATGACATATTAGACCATTCTACTTCCATTGTGGACCAAGAAAGTAAATTTCAGTCCATGTGAAAATGTGCATCTCAGTTCACTTGCAAATGAACCCTGGTGCAGTTCACAACAGTATGAATGCAAATGGACGGTCAAAGGTCAAAGGACTGAAGAACGGAAGGAGACCACAAAAAGTAATAATATATTTTATTTGAAAGCGCCTTTCAAAACACTCAAGGACACTGTACAAGTAAAATATATATATACAGTATATATAAAAGTAAATCAAAGAAGTCCTGTAAATTACCAGAAGCACTAAAAATAAAAACATCTCACAGTTTGAATCTAGAGAAGTATGGTTGACGGCAAAGTAGGAAGATGATTTTGGATTTTTCCTTATTCCTTGCTTTGAGTCAGTGCTCATTTTAGGAAATACTGTCCTTAAACAAATAGCTGTTGTATCTAAGTAATTTTCTAATTGGTTTTCTTCACTTGGTGTTAAAAAAAGACCATACCAAATTAGGTTGTAGACATGTTACCATTCATTAACAACCAAGTCAACAGGATGATTCTAGTACAAAAGCACACTTACATATTGGTACCTGATGACATTTAAAACACATTCTCTGCCCTCTGTTGTTAATACAATCATGTAAAAATACCTCAATTTTAAGGGGGGAACTCAGTTTTTAGGACTGCATTCAAGAGATGTTCTGGGTAAACAAGCTGAAGGACAACAGAGGGAGGGACAATAAACGGAGGAAACAATAGCTGACTCCTGATGGGATAAAGTATCTGCAGATGAAGACTATGAAGAAGAACGATGTGGGAGCGGGTGGAGTCCAACACCAGAACGGAAGAGGAGGAGGGATGGTCTGTTTTCTATTCTCTTAGATGTTGTTTTAATTAGGGAGAACTTTAAGAAGAGAGGATAGAAAAAAAAGAAAACTTGCTACTGAAGTTGTTGCCACAACTTGCAAGCAAACAAGTTCTATAACTTAAATAAAAATACTATAAAGCATCACAGTTAAGAATAAGTCTTTATGATTTTTTATTTTATTATAGAATTTATCCGCATGTTTTGATTGCCGATTGGCCTTGAAGGAAACACATAAACATATGCCATATAAAGATTGACCATTTTTACTTGTTACTTCCAAAAGTGATCCAAAAATGAACTTTAAAAAATATTGCAATCGATATAAAAGTTACAATAAATGCCTAAAATATGCAGAGGTTAAGAAATTCCCTGATTACATTTTAAGAATCCCTGTTGCCCGTGTCACTTGAGTGTCTCAGACATCCATCGAGCTCTTCCACAGACACATGCAGCCCATCTGTGCTAGTCTTTGACAAGCCTGCATACCACAGAGACCAATATATGACAGCAGGCTTCCAGAAATAAAACCCTGTGGCCCATAGCAGCTGCATAAAACAGAAAGCTACAGTCTAATGTGAAAACTTCACAAAGTAGTCATTTATGACCACCTCTTTGTTGTTAATATAGTTTGCTTGGGATTTTTGCTAAGCAGATACAGAGGTAGGCTAGTAAAAGACCTGATAATGCAACAAGGCAGAAGGAGAGAATCACTCTATAAATAAAGTGTAGCATGGCTCAGATGGAACTCTACATATCTTTAGAATGGATATTCCCGTCACCACTCCTACTGCGACTCCACACAAGGCAACAAGATGAATCATCCAGATACTAGTCTTAAAATAAACTTCAAATATTTACAACATACATCCCAATCCCTTGTAAAAATGGAGGCCGTTTTTGTAGCAAGGTACCCTTCAACCCTACGCTGGACTGGCAATCTGTCCAGGGCGTGGCCCACTATCGTCCAAACACTAGACTTCAGCAACCCCTGAACAGGAATAAGCAGGTATACAAATTATATATGAATATATATGTTTTTTTTTTTTATTTTCATCAAGACAATCATAAAAAGATCCCCCAGATTTATTTTTATTTCTTGGCTCTTGGGGTAAAGCTCTCACTGCAAGAGTGACGTACACAGAACCCAGAGAAACTCTGAAAGATCTACTGACAACAAACACAGCGATGTGCTTGCCGGCGCCTCTGTAGAGCTCTCCAAAACATATAAATCCAAACTACTTGCTCAACATCATCCATGTTTTCCATGATGTAGCAACGAATGAATTCTAGAACAACTTCAGCGATTGTTCCGTGTCAAGGAGTTGAGCAGTAAATATGACGGACGTCAAAAGTAAGGCGGCAGACAACAATATGATGCGCCTTGCGCCTTCAGTGTGAATGCAGCTTCAGTCCCATGCACTTATATGAGTGCTGCAGGTTTTTGGGTTTTTTGGGCATGTGAAGGGTTGTAGACAGAAGCGGCCACATCTTAAGGGGAGTACAGGTGTGTCTTTTAATTACTTTGAGGCTTATATAACCCTCTTAAGGAACGCTGTAAAATGAAATGTACAATTGTGGGGAATAGGGCCAGTGTTTCAAGAAGTATCAATAAGGTATAGAGCAGGGTTAGGCAACTCCAGGCCTCGAGGGCCTCATTCCTGCATGATTTACAACATATCCTGCTCTGATATGTTGTAATTGGCTGGACACACCTGGACCAAGTAATCAGTTATGAGTATGGCTTGGATACCTGGAAATCATGCAGACACGGAGGCCCTTGAGGCATGGAGTTGCCCATCCTTGGTATAGAGAGTACTGGTCCCTTGTTGATCATAGGCAAAATGCTGCACGCACAGGATGTGCACGTGATGTGTGCCAATAGGATGACCTAGAATGCCTGCACAAACTATACTCTGATGGTCTAATGTCCTCATTTCTAATAGTCAGGGGGGTTGGAAAACTTGAAAAATCTACACGGAACGCCTGTGTCTCACCTACTTAATTTATCCCCATGTGTGCTAAGTGACAGCTACATGTCAATTGCAGCATGCCTGAAGAAAAAATTGCGCATAAACATTTTAACTCTATGGGCTTACCAAGTAGTCTATAATTTTGGTCTTTTTTTGCGGGCCACCTGTGTCCTATGAATATTTGGCCATTTTCTCACGCAGACACCCCATATTCATCTGTAAGGGTAATTGTGAAGCTTGACCACCAGAAAAGAAATGACAGAAACTGTGAGAAAACAGTGAAACTAGAGATTTGAACTTTGAACCAGACAGACAGTTTAATTGATGGGAAACGTCCAAATGGACAAACCTGCAACACTATGCGCCCATCTGATTGCATAGTTATTATAGCTGCACAAGAGCACAGAGACAGGGTTCTTTAGCCAGGCGGTAATTAACTCTGGGCGGGTGCCAAACAGTTAGTTGTTTATCAGTCCTGAAATGCACACAACTGGGAATTTGCTATTTTTAAACTAAACACATTCAAAACAAGTAATAAGAGCATAGACACTGAAAAGCAAAATATGGAACCATGTAACAAATACACAGACTACTGCAGCAAACAAGACTATTGGTGTTTGTGTGCAAGACATTAACTTTTATTTAGTACTTTTTGACTTTTGTTGAATGTAGAAACAGGAAATATACAAAGTTTAAAAACAAATGGCTCCATGTTTGTTGTTGTATCCTTCATGTGGAAAAAGTCATAAAACAAATAATCTCACATAATTATGTATACTATTCTTTTTTATATAGGAACAGGCAGATCAAAGGGCACACATCTTCAAGTAAAACTGTGGTAGCTTAGTGAAATACTTCCAAGAGCTAAAATGACAGATAATAAGCAACAAACGTTGTTGAATTGTAAGTTTGCATGACAGAGTTTCCTCAAAATTCTTTCATTATGGCAGCTCGTGCATCCTGAAACGCACCAAAACACCGTTAATCAGAATCAGCATGAGTCAATCTTATTCAGCACACATGTGAGCACAAAGTTAGACTGTCACAAAACACACTTACGCACGCTAGGTCCAGACATGCAGAGAAAAAATAAAAGAAATGGTTGTCTGTACCACAGAATGAATTAAACAGACATAGAAGGCATGTGACACGTATTCAAGAATGAGCTAAACACTCATTGTTGAACATGCGCTTAGCCCATGGTGTTCACACTGGACAAACAGGGAAGGGCTTCTTCTTTCTCTGTTTACTAGCACAGGTCCATCACCAGCAGGTGGAAGAGGCTTGGTGTGAAATGCCAAAGTGGTGCAAATCTCATTAAATTTGGTTTCAAGCTTCTTCTTTCACAGCACCATCCTGGTATAAGAAAGATTTTGTGTCATAGAATTATGGAATTAATTACGTAGCTACGTGTGAACACGATAATTTTGAACATGGAAGCCAGAAACATGCATTTATGCACGTTTAAGATACGGTTGCAATTACAACTGCCACCCCACAATGGGGAGGCATCAAGATTTCACGCCGTTGCACAAATTTTTTGAAAATCGTTGGTGTGATCACGAATGTAGACTCCCGAACTACCGGGCCGCTGGTGGCCAGTGCCACTTGACATGGACGACCGCCGTCCGGAGACATTTAGACATTGTTCAATCAGAGCTGCTGCACATTGGCCTATGGCCACCTAGCTGTTGCCCGAATTTGTAATAGTGCCATCTCCTTCTGTCACTGCCTGCCACCACTAACCAGTGTCAAATTTTAGAGAAAAAAAATCATCCGGTCACCATAAAATTTTTACTTTTTTTTTTTTTTTCAAACCTGTATGGCCAATGTGTGGCGAATAAAAATATGCTTCACGATTACAAATGCTGCCGTGTGACCACCTGCTGAATTTGCTGAAAAACTTGCATTCAGGTCGCCACAAGGTGGCATCTTAGGATATGTGACCATAGTCTAAAGGTGCATTCACACCAAAGTCGATTCGCACAGCGGAGGGAACCAGTTTCAATATTAAGTCAATGGAACAGACACAACATGAGACAATCTGAAGTCCTGCGGTGCAATTTGAGTGACGGGCACGGTGTGGCGGTCTGGCAGCAGCTTGATTGGGGCTGTGAGATGCGAATTGGGCGGCGGAGCCAAAATTTAAATATCTGAAGTTTAACAGGTACAACGCACCTGCCAATCAGGAACTCAGCTCTGGGCACGAGACGTTTTCAGTGACTCAATCAGCGAGTAGAATACTACTCCAAAGCGAGCATTTTTGTCCTGAACTTCCCTATATTTTTTCAAGCTGTTGGAGCCACAGGTTTGCAGAGCTCGTCCGGCTAATTTGGGGAGAAGCAAGGATACACTCTGGACAGATCGCTGGCTTTCACTCCCGCTCACTCGCTCGATATTCCGGCAGACAGAGAGCCGCAGCGGGGTACAGAGGCTGCCGGCTCGAGCCTCATCAAGACATTAAAAAAAAGGAAAAAGGTCTCATAATTTTATTTTTTCCCCTTCGGGTTAATAGTAGACAGTGAGCATTCAAGCTCAGCCACAGAGACACAGACACACAGAGGAAACAGCTGTCATACAGACACAACCCCCAGAGTGAGATAGAAGCCCCCGGTACTGGGAAAACTTTTTAACAATCACACAAACCCAAACATGGAGATGTTTTAAATAAACCTGATCTCTCAACGTCATCTGTGTCTTCAACACATTCTAAGTGAGATATCCACACACACCTCTACTCATAGCAATCATCCTAAAAACATTAGCTGGGAGCACCAGTAGCTCAGGCAGCCGGTTAGCAGTGAATTCGCAGCGCAGGGAAAGTGGGGAAGGCCACTCAAAGTTGATGCACAAATTGCGTGTGAATACACCTTTATGTAGACTTTTCTTCTAAGGTGACTGAGGGCGGTGTGAACGTAGCTTAAAATGTTCCGTTAACAAATTTGCTCAAAAGGACCCAATCAAGCTTTTTTATATTTCTTATAGGATATTTTTTTTGCACAAACAGATGAAAAAAAAAAAAACTTAAACATGAAAATAGCCACCAATCTTCATGAGATTTTTCACCTTCTTCTGGGGATTTGAACATAAACTCAACACTGTATCACTTCTAAAATTAACTTTATTAGTGCTATTAGCAACCATGTGTGTTAGCATGCTTCTGCAGGTCGGACACCAGTGTCACGGAGGTGGTAATGAAACACACAGAAGTCCTGAGGGATCTAATCCACAACTGTACTTCACTGCTTTAAATTGTTTTTGCTGCATCTGTTGACTCAGTAATCAGCATCTGCTTCTTATAAAAGGAAAGGTCAGCAAAGAAAACAGCCATGTGTTAAAAACAACTGCTCAATCATAGGCATCTTACTGATAACAAAATTAATAAGATTCGGTCATGGTTTGGGGTCATTTAAATGTCGTTTTGCTCTTTGAGGTAATATTGTCTTTGAATACAGAGAAACTCTTCCGATACTAGGGTGCGTACTTACTTATCTAAAAGTTTTAAGGCCAGGAACTGAGGTTTCATTGGTTCTTTGATCGTTCTTCCACATCTTAAGCAGACAATAAAAGGCTTAAATAATACTGGCAAAAGCCCACTAAAGCACAGACGGCTCAAATGGCCATATCCAAGAACAAAAGTACTGCACTTCCTGTTGCTTTCACGAACATTCACATTCCAAACGGGATGTTTTTGTGACTTACCACGGTTTTATGAATCGTGTTTCATTAAAATGGTGCTAGGTAGTAAAGCAGTTATAGCCTGTGGGATGACGAAGGAGAAATCCCAACACAAAGCGGTGGCTGTGGCAACAGAGGTGGAGAAAACAATCTGTTACAAAGCAGGTCGAAACCTTGCAACTTTAAGGGTTATCTGCTTGGCTAGAGATGGTTGTTAAGAGTTTAAAGTTTAAAAGACCGTAAAAGATCAGACGAAAAACATTCAGTCTTTGCTCATTTCTTTTAGAAGTGCTGCTTATCAGATTCCACACCTATCATCAGCGAAACGCCCAGTAAGTTCACCCTGTTACGTTCACTGAAATTCCTATGAAGATTATCAAAATTATTATAATGTTTGTAGTGATAAAGTTTGAGCCCCTTCATGTCAGAGCTATATTTGGATCTGACAAAGTCAGCAACAATTAGATCTGAGTGCATAACTACGATTATGTAATGCATTTATTGTCACATCACAGTGGAGGACATCAAGAATATCTACTTGCAACAGAGACAGTCAACACCAATGACATCAGCTTTGGACAAATGACCTCAAGGAATAGAAAACTGATACAGAGCAGTCTGGTTGCTGCTCTCTCTTAAATAAAAAACACCATAACTGATGCTTGACTTTATTTGTATAAAGAAATAACTCTGCTTTAAAGACCCACTTTGATTTAAAAAAAAAAAAATTTTGGTGTTTTTAACATGTTCTTGTGGCATTTTTCTCATGATGGCAGACATTTATAAAGAAAATTAAGCTAAAAATTGCATTTCTGAGTATTTCTGTATTTAAATAGGACCAGATGAAAAAATCTTGTTGGAAAAAGAGTGTATTTGTAACATAGAAAATACACTGGGTTGGCCACAAGCTCCTTGCTCCGCTCCATTTTTATGCATCCACTTAAAGGCAAAATAGATCCATGTACATCTTTGTTTTCCTTGTTTGAGCTAGTATCTGGCTCAAAACTGTACCACTGGACAGCTCCAATATTCCTTGCCATTTTTGTTGCTAATGTTAGGTTGGGGTTCTGAGGGGCTGTAAGTTAGTGTTAGAGGTTGTAAACATAGAGCTCTCAGCAACTGGGAAGGGCAGGGGTGCTCCAAGTCAATGGTACCGCCCACAACTCAGAGGTGAATTGCCGCTTTTTTGTGTGTGTGTGGGGGGGGGGGGTAAAACAGCATAACCATGATTAAAAGACCACTTTAAAGCAGACTTGAACCTTATTCCACATCCAAAACCATTTTTTTATAAATACGAAGTTGAAGTGGTCATTCGTTGATATCATTAAGAAATATTGCCCTCATATGCATTGATGCAACATAACAGATTAAAAATTTAAAGGCGCCATACCATGAAAAATCTACTTTTTGAGCTTTTAAGTGTATCGTACTGTTGATTCCTCGCTTAAACAACCTCAAAGCGGTATTTTGATCCGTCCACACATTTCTGAGTAAAAATCCGTTGCCACCAGCAGCCCCTCTCATACCCACGAGTGGGTCTTCACGACCTCACGTCACAATGTGAGACAGCCCCTTCTAGGAAGAGTCTGACCTTCCACAGGCTAACACGGAAACTTTCTCCGGAAAGCTAGCAGTTCGAGCTAGTGGCGATCAACGAATGGATCCTCAACGTATCCGATCCTAAACAATGAATTGGGAGAATTGGTGATAAGGAGATTATATCATCATTTCAATAAATCCTGAAATGCTCATCTGGCGGCATACACAAGGAGGGAAAGGCGGTGCCTTAGAGATCGAGTCATTTAACTTCTGGGTATGAAAATAGTTCACAAAAAACTCATATTTCATAAATAAATTGTTTTTTTAGTGTTCCATAATACATGATCATTTATATGGATATAATTTACTCTGAAACACGAAAGAAAATGACAATATGGCCCCTTTAAGAAAAAAAAAATCCAGTGTTTCTTCATAAGATTTTATGCAAGTCTACTAAAAAAAAAAAAAAAAAAAAAAGATAAGTGCATTTTTATGTACATTGGGTAAAATCCATAATAACTGTTTTATACTTCAATGTAAAATCTGACAGATGTGTTGTTGAAGTATAAAGCAGAGAACAACTACACCAAAGGCTATACTGTGATGTGAGACAAATCTTCATTTTGAGTCTTAAGTATTGAAAATATGAGCAAAAATATATTCACAGAATCAATGACCTCACCTTTTTTGCAGACAGGACCTACTCCCTGTTCCCATATGAAGAATTCTATGTCACAAATGAGGCCAGAGCTCACTAAACACACTGAGGAAGACACATTTGAGTCCAAAACTGCCGCACTGACCAATGTCAGTGTGGCAGTAATGACCCGCGACTCTACATATAGTTTTTGATCTGCCACATCAATATGTCCCTGTTCTAATTTATGTATTTATTTTTATTTACTTATAATATTGAGTCCTGTTTTGAAATTAAAAACTGTTTGATTTCTTTTATTTTCTTCCTTTGTATTAGTTTTACTGTCTTGTGCATTTCTTCAGTTTTAATATTCTAACTGTGTGGAGTTAATTTTACACTATATTTTTTTAACTAGTTGTATTCTATATCAATGTAAGCCTTTTTAAAAAAAAATTATACCCAATATTTCCAGTGTCTCCAGCAATCTGAAAACGCTTCTATTGTTCTTTCCTTCGTTTTTATGTTTATCTGACTATTTTCAAAAAGAGTGTGTGCATATGTTTTTTTTTTTTTTTTGGGTGGATTCTCATCAAACCCCTTGAGATATAACATTTGACTGATATTTGTTAGCTAGGTGTGATGTAATCGCAAGTGTGCTACAGAACAGTAAAGAAGTGTTTGCACATTGTGTCAAACTTAAGGTCAGAGGTCATATCCATAATAGAATGTTTAATTTAGCATATAAATATAATATAACTGATTTATAATGACATATCTAAATCTAAAATGACAATTAGTTCAAATTTAAAATTCCCACTTCTATATATACTTTACAAGCAGTGCAGGAGTGGCTGCAGTTTTGGGGGAATAAACCTGAAATATATTCCCACTGTGACCTGAGGTGTGTTCAGGCTTAGCTTAAATTTAATGGGATAAATGATTAGTTTAAAAAAAACAGGAAATGTAACTTTGATTGGTGCTGTTACAGCCATGCGCTTTGATTTATGAGAAGAGTCGAACAACAAAGTTATTATTGAGCCCAAAAAGTTTTAACAAAAAACAATATATATAGTAATTATTTTACTTAATTCTTTATTCTAATAAAAATGTAGTTCTAACATAGCTGAATAAATGGAAATCTCCTCAGACTAATGTGATTCCATAAAGTCTGTCTTTCTACTCACCCAGTAGGAGGCTTAGACTCCGTCATTGTAGTGATTCCTAAAGGCACAAGTGAACAGCGGCGTCCCAAAATCCGCTATTACCAACAATCCATTGCGATAAAAGATCGTCTGTGGAGAAAAATATATTTATAATTAAAACAAATTATCATTCAAGTCTGCCAACGGAACACCTCTGTTAAGTTTTTTTGTTTAGCAGAAGCGACAAAGGCGTTTCATAGACTCAACAAGTGACAGCGCGCGCGCGCGCAGATAACAGTCCGCGGTGACCGCAAAAGTCCCACAGTCCGAGACGGAAACGCGCTTTAAATACTGTTTTTTGCTTAATTTTACTTATTTAAAGAGGAAAGAGTTTAATGAATAAACGGCAGCCTTACTGAGTCATTTCCACGGACTGAATTTATCGGCTCCGGTTCACATAATTCCTATAACCCTGGCTCTGAATTACTGCGCCGTCGTCAAGACGAAAAAGACAGGGTCACAACTTCCGGGAAGATCTTTTAAAAATAAAAGCACTTCAAAGCAGATATTTTTTATTTTCCCTTTTTTGTCTTCCCTATTATTATTACTTTACTTATTATTACTTTATTTGTCTATGACTCAGACAGTATGCTTCTTATTACATACTGCTATTTTTAGATACTTCATTTTAATAGGGGATGGCATTGATTAGCAGGAAGAGCAATAAAACTGGCATATGGCTTGAAATAATTGACAAAAGGAGAATGAAAATGGTTTGTCTCTGAGTGATGAGGTTGTAACCAGAGGTAGCTAAAGAAAGGCTAATGAAGAAATCTAACTTCATATGTGAGACCTTATTTTGGAGAACACACAAAAAAGCAACATTTTTCTGCCAGCAGAGGGCAACCCTAAACCTTAAGTAAATAGAAATATAAAAATATGCATTTTTCTAAATTGAAATATGATAGTTTTGTCTGTAATATGGTCTTGAATTCCAAGGGAAAACATGAAGCATTTATTTTGAAGCTGAAAAGCAGAAGAAAGAAGCAGGAACCAAAAATCCACCAAGTATGTTTCAGCAATTGATTATTATTATTATTATTATTATTATTATTATTATTATTATTATTATTATTATTATTATTATTTGGAAACCTTGGTTTGGTTATGTGGCATCTGAAAATAATTTTACTTGCTTGAAGTTTCTTTGTGTGAACTTTTAGGTAAATTTGGAACAGATTATGGAGCAGATAAAATTAAGTTGTGGCATCCTTAAAAAACCACTCAAATGAAATTTGTGTTTTTGTTGTTTTTAACAAGTTCTTATGGCATTTTATGCATGATGGAGGACATGTTTTAAGGGGGAAAAAAAAGCTTTAAATTGCAGTTGTGTTTTTTTGCGTGCTTTTCATAGAGAAGCAATAGCTATAAGAACATAGACTTAATATATAATGTATAAGAATGAGTGGGTGTGGATTTCTTACTAGTGTTGAACAAAATCTGGAGACTTTCTGACTGACCGACTGTTCCAAGTTCCAATCAGTTTGGAGAATCAGCTCCAAAAGTTCCAGAGCAGAACCCAGAACAGAACCAGCCATGGCTTTGTAAGGTGCTGAGACCACGGTACTCCTTATCCTCCCTTCTATGTAATCTGTAGAAAATCCAAAGTACCTTAAAAATATATAAAAAATTAAAATAACCCTAACAAATAAACAGATCATTTTGATGTACACTGTACTTCCTGTTTTTTAAAGGAATGACTTGAACTTTTGAACTCACTAAACTTTGATATTGTTGATATTATTTTGAAAGTCAGATCCACACGTTTCCTGTCGTCTCTATCTAACTTGACGTTCGGCTTTATAAAGCCCGCCCTAGTCAGCAGATCTGCAGTCATCCTCACGGGGAATACTGAGCCTCCTGCGGCTCCTCCACCGCACGTGCGGTACAGAGACCAATTCTTTTAGATCAACAGAGAAACAAATAAACAAAAAAACTTGCCTTAGTTTTTCAAAATAATATACGTTATATATTCCCTTGAACTTGATGCACTTTGAATTCATGCTCATGCAACACAATGTAGAACCGTTTTCCACCAGTAGAGGTCAGTATTACAACAATTATACTATGAAGTTGAATTTGATTAAAGTGGAAATTGGCTACATTTTATTTCTTTGTTTTTGTTTTCTTAAGTCATCATTTAATATAGTAAAGGAGTGAATTTTATCTAATAGTTTCATATTTAATTAAAGAAAAATTACAAACTGAGTCCTGTTTGTATTTGTGTTTGAGTGCATGTGTGTGTCATCAGCTGAAGGCCCTACAAGGTTCTGTCTGATCCCACCTTCTGCATCTATGTTGAGTGTTAGTGCTGGGATACCCTAAAGATGCTGACAAAGCTTTTGAACTAAACTGAAAGTCCAACCCACCTTCTCCATCTTGGTTTTGTGAAAACAAGGTTTATAAGACCATTTATCTTTTGTCTCCTTGGTCCTCAACAAGAAAAGTATGTTAACTTTTTTACTTTTTACAAGAATAATGTATGTTGTAGACTGAATTTAAGCAATATACTTTATTGCTTACAGGATTCTAAAAAACATGATCAATTTGAATTTTTTTGTGATCAAAACATGATATAATCATTTGGTTATATTTGTTTAGCACATCACAAATGAGTTTCAACAAGGATTATTTTTTCAGCCAATACATACTTTGCAATACCATTCTATGAGCTGAGGACATGGAGAGCTAATAAAAAAGTACTGACAAGTATTTTTTGCTGCATTGCGCATATTTTTGTGAGTAGTCTAGACTACTAAGACTCTAATAAAAGAGAATGTAGTTAAACCTCAGTGCTTTTTTAATATTTAAAATTAAAAGAATGTGTTTTCTTTACCTCTGACAAAAAAGGTTGAAATGCTTTCAAAGTAAAAAAAAATATTTGTACATGCTTCTAGTTTGTATGTATAATTTCCCTAATATTTTTTTTATATTGTCTAAACATTGAAAAGTTTGTTAATCAGGCCTCAAATGTTGTATTAATAATTATAGACAAAATCCTTCGCTCCGCAGAAAAGAACTGAAACAAATAACCCTTGTTGCTGTGGCTTCATCTCACACTCCAAAAACATATAGAAAAGCTTATTTGGTGATTGTGAAATTGTCTCTTAATTGTGTATGATTCAGACGGACAACCACAAACATCTATCAGAAAAACAACTGTGAGTTGTGGGCGTTACCACCAACCACGCTTTCTGAGTTATCTCATATGTGGACTTAAAATTATGAAACTTATTCATTTACTGTCAAGTTTATTTAATTAAGAAGAAAACTAAAGTACCATTTGTTGTTTCACACCCAAATGTGTAAAAATTGTTGTCCTCCAAATCCAAGTCCTTGAAGCACATGGTGGTGTCAATTGCAATGGACGGTTGCTTCCATTAACTTCTGATAATGGACACCTCAAATGAACTTATCTTGCTTTTACCATGTTCACTTCCCAAAATAATAAATATTAAATACATTTTTACACTTAAGCGAACTATTTGATACACGATGTGATGTGTTGTCATGGCAACAGATGCAGGGCCTGCACCAACTTCACTTTGAAGCAGTGAAACTAAAGTGATATATACACTGAATGTCATGAGAAGTGATAAAAATCATTATTTCGGAGGGAAAGTTCCCCTCTTACCGCTTGTGTTTATCCAGTCTCAACAAAGAAACAAAGTCTAAATGGTTCAATTCCTCCTCGTGCTCCGTCTCCTTCTTCTTTCACTTACTTTTCTCTTTTTCGTCTGCTGCATCCCAGTCTTCAAAATGATCAAATTCACCAAACAGGTTAAAGAAAACAAACAAACAAAAAAAAATCACTCCAGTGTTTTCTTCTGTCTTGATCCTTTGATAAACTGAGGAATATATTATATCAACATATGTATTAATAAGACGTTTGTGGATCACTCAGAGAAATGTTCCTACTGTTTTTTTTTGTTAAGTTCAGGCACTGATTTTTTTTGTCTTAATTTTTTTAGATTAAAAAACTCCTTAGTGGCGTAAAAGTAAAAGTTTGAAGTATTTTATTAAAAAAAAAAATTAAAAAAAAAAATTAAAAAAACATAAACCAATTTTTTTTGTTGTATTTTCAACTCTTACTGAGCCACAATGTCATGAATTTGACTAAAAAAAGCCTAAAAGAGAAAGAAACTATTAGCTTAAATTAAAAATAGGTTGATAATTACAAATCACAATTATTCAATTTATCAAATAATAACTGCATGACAGCACTAATCAAAAAACTGAAAGTGCGTATTCATGTGCGTTACTCAGCGACAACCGCTAGAGGGCAGCAGAGTACCGAGCTTCACCCAAAGACTGGGCCAAGAGATCTGGGTTAGGTTTGTGGGGCAAATGACCTCATACTGTAGCATCATCTTCATCAGTTGGAGATGAAGAGGCCATAAACTCTCCCCTCTCCCTTTTTGTCCTTTCTTTCTGTAGGAATTTGAGTTGGAAATGTTTGGGAAACAGCTCCGCGTGCACACCGCAGGGGGTGGGATGGGATGGGGGGCTTAAAAAAAATTGGGTGGCGCACATTGCACCAAACACCCCCTTTTTACCCGCAACGGAATCCCTGGATATTCCACCCTCACCCACCCACCCATCCAAACGGAATAGCCCTCAGCTCTCCTCCCCTCTTTTGCCCCCGCCTCCCCCCTCCTACGTTCTTGCTCGGGAGCGCCGCCGATCGGTCGCCAGGATTTTCCCTTCTCCGCCAAAATGGAGGAGAAGGTCTGTCGCCCGGTGAGGAGGGGAGCCGAGATTACGACGATATGACCGGATCCGCCTCCGTCAACGGACAGCTCTCTTTTGTGGGTGAATCGCGCATGCAGCTGAACGGAAGCCTCTGAGGACCCTTCCTCCTCCCCTCTCCCGTCTCCCTCTCCCCTCCACACCGGCGCTGTTTCCGCCCCGAAAGCGACCGCAGCGATGAGCGCAGGAGAGGGTCTGGATGAAGCTGCGAAGGACGCGGCGGACATAGCGGCGTTTTTCAAATCCGGTAAGTCGTTGTTGTTGTGGGGGGAGAGATTTCCGCGTTCCACGCAGCTGCCACGGCTGGCTCTCTGCAGCGGCGTCGTGGACGGCTTCCATGATGCGCAGGCTGCTGCTGCGCCCTCGGACGCAGGGATGCTCACGCGCCTGGATTATTTACTACCCTTCCGTCGATCACTGACCTGACACGCCGCAGCCTTTTTATGACACCCACTGTTCAGCCCCCTCTTTTTCCTCCTCTCTCATTGACACTGTGTCCCGTCCACTGGACCCTCCAGGTCCAGCTCGGTTCCAGCTCCACACTCCTTTAGCTCGTGGGAGGCTGTGGACGCGCAGTCTCCATCAAACCAACCAACCTCCTCTCATTTTTCTGTCTTTACTTGTTTGCAAACCTCTGAAACGCAGCCCCCAAACAGCTCAGGACAGGGCCGTGGACGCACGCGCACAAGTCAGAGGTTGCACGCCACGCATCGGGCCTCAAATAGAATTGCATCATCAAAACAAATGGGGCCTCCAGATAATTTTTCCAGCTTGCGGCTAAAACGGAATGGCGTTTTATGGATAGGCGGTGCTGTGGATGTGAGGCCTGCGATAATAACACAACAGGAGGATGGATGACAGACAGTTCCTGATTATGGCCTTCTGCAACATTTATAAGCACAGATTTATTTATGTTTTTATGTTATAGGCAAGGGACAATATAGGGCCAAATTTGATGAGATGGAAACATGTGAGGCATTCTTTATCAAATTTAATGTATAGTTAAATTAAAGACTTACTTTGATTGTGTTTTTGGTTTGTACTTGTAGCATTTTAATGATATAGTTAAAGAAAAGAAAGCTTAAAATTGCATTTATGGGTATTTGTTGCAATCGGGTGCAAAAAAATATGTTAAAAAGGCTTGTAGGTGTGATGTAGGACCTACTACGGCAAGCCATAAGCTCCATTCTTATGCATTTGCTTGTAGATAACTTTGTTAGCCCAAAACTGTACGGCTATAGGTTGGGGTTGTAAGCTAGTGGGGAAGTGTGTAAAAAAAAAAAAGATAAATAAAGGTTAATAGTACCAGGCTTACTGCACACCAACAGTCCCGCCTACGATCATTTTTCATGAATTACTACAGAAATTGTGTTCTAGAAAACGAAAATTCTTTTTATTTTGGCTAAAAACGGCATAATCATCATTAGAGGACCACAGGAAACGCTTTGACAGTAGATCAAAGGATGATAGGAGCTTATTTATTTAATTTATTGCAATGGAAATATTTTTTTATTTTTTACTTTGAACAGAAATAAATGTATATGCATTTTTACCAAAAGAATACTGTTATTTTTTTTTATTTGAAGATGTGAAATATAAAACAAAGGAAAGGAAAAATATATTTCTGTTAACCAACGGTTTATGATAGAATTTATCCTCACAGTATATGTAAAGTACTAGAGCACATTTACTATTGAATTTAAGAAAGACATTTGAATGGATTTGGCCAGACTTTGGACATGCCTGTTCTAAAGCTTATTAACTCACAAATCAAGTATTTTTGACAGTATTTTTTAAAGTCCCAGTCTGAACATCTTCTGATCTATTGTAAAAGCTTTCCCAGTGGACTTTTAGTTATTATTATTATGTTTTTAGCAAAAAAAGAAGTCGTTTTCTAGAACGTAGTTTCAACAGAGTAGCAGTAGTTTAGTAGAAATTTGTTTATGAGTTGTGGGCAAGACTGTTGGTGCGGAGTAAGCCTGTCCTTACTTCCTGTCATCAATTTGTTTATACTTTCTCCTGCTAGTTTACAGCCATTCACAACCCCAACCTAACATTACCGGTGCAAAAAAAATGACAAAAAATTCTATCCAGCCATACAGTTCTGAGTCAGATTCCAGCTCAGATGAGGATAACAAAGACGTACATGGATCTATTTGTCTGCAAGTAGAGCATGTGGATTGTCGTTGCACGTTTTACCTCACACCTACAAGCTTTTCAAACTCTATTTTTCTTTTCTGCTCCTGATTCACCTTGATTTTAATAAAGAAATGCAATTTTAAGCTCCATTTTCTTTAAGTTTGGCCTCTGTCATTAGAAAAATATCACTAAAAACTGAATTTCCATTGGAGTTTATCTTTAACTACACTGTCAGGGCTACTGCAAACCAGAACCAGCAGCTGTCCCTTTGCACCCTCAGCTGTTTCTGTGGTGCCTGGACGTCTGCTGTTCCCCATCCACCCTGATGGAGCACATGCACAAACAAGAATGTTTCAGCCACCTATGAGTGCTAATGAATCTTAGCTCTTCACCTGACCTAAATACTGCACAAGCATGTATTTATCCCCCCACGTCCCTCCAAAAAATGGCTTCTGCCAATCAAAAGGCTGAGAAAATATATCCAAAGGCTCTCATACTGTTGTAGCGGACTCCTGCCAGTCCATTTTCCTATTGCCATGTTGTATCAACCTGGAAAATTGGCTCACATTGAAGTTGGACCGTGTTTATATAGCAGCAAACGCAGTTCATACAGTATTCATGATGCAGACAGAAATAGGTTGTGCCCTCAGGAAACTTTTATAAGAAGCTATTATGAGGAGAAAGTGTGGAAAAACAAATTGTTCACCCAAACTGCTTGTTAAAAACGGTTGAACAGCTTGTAATCCTTGTAGTTGGAAATAGCAGCTATAGGGCTAAGAACCTCGTACCCCAATTTGTCCAAATGTGGTTCTCACTTACAGACATTTTTATTCTTTTTGATCACAGTAGCCTAAAAATACATTTGGACAACGTTTTCTTGAATCCAAATCTGTTCAAGTGTTATTTCTTTCAGCAGAAGGGAAGTTGGAGCAGATTTCGTAATTGAGTAATCAGAAGTCTTTAATAAGATGTCACCTTTTTTATTTTTTATTTTATTTTTTATCTCTTCCCCAATTCGTTATCTCTACATACTTTAGCAGATCCTAAAATCTCAGTTGTGGATCGGTGTTCTAGAATTTAATTTATGCAAAATCTTACTAAAAACTATCAATTTAATTGCATCTTGCACATTGACATCTTGGCACACAGCTGCTCACCTCAGCTAAATCTGCATACCTTTGTATCTGAAGCTTATTTTGTGTGCACTTTAGACCAATAATGACAGATATTTCATGAACAATTGCTGATTTTAGGAAAAAATACCACCTTAACAACTGTTTGGTACCAATAAAAGCTGGTACTTTTCTAGTAAAAAGCTGTTTACTTAAATCTGGAGCCTGCTTTGCTGTTTAATTAACTTGTATGGATGCTGGTATCATTTGGCCTCAGAAAATATGAGATGTCCTTCGCTGCTTGATTATTTTCGTGGAGCAGATGGTGCTCTATCTCAGAGCCCAGGATCACAGCTCAGCTGCTGAGTCACTCCCTCTCATAGGTTGCTCATGCCATGACTTCAAGCCCAATCTAAAAATTTCTGCTAGTTATCAAAGACAGTCCCCTGGTTCTTGAGAGAGCTACCTCTGTGAACTTTGAAGGAAGGCTTATGTGTAATCAAGACATGAGGCTCCCTAACTAAAGGTTTTGGAATCCCTGTTGGATGCTGGGAGGGCGACATCTCTAGCTGTGAAATTTCATGCCTATAGAATCATGGTATGAAGGATCGGTGCTATTATTGTCTGCAGCTTGTAAAAATATAATACTTTTTTGAAAGAAAAAGCACAAATGTGTTTTTAGAGACATTTTTTTGTGAGTTAGAGAGCGTTTCATTAAAGCTAGTCTAATGATAAGACCTATCATTATATAAGGTTGTTGAGTTCAGGGTAAATGTTTCCCTTTTGATGCTGAGAAAGATTTTTGATTATCAAACTAAACATTTTTGTGTTCTCAATAAAAGTTAAACAAGTGTACTGGTATTGTCTTTATCTAAAAATGCACTTTGATGGAGAAAAGTAAGTCATATTGGCCTTGTGGTAAAGAGAAAACATGCAAATGAGGATGGATTGATAATTGCGTCATAATGGAATCGTTGCCTCCTGAATTGTAATCGAATTGTGAGGTACCTCAAGACTCCCACCACTAGAAATGATGGAAGGGATGGAAGCATATTGATCAATGAATATTCTATTTTTTGTGTCAGGACAACATGGAGACACACTGCCAAACAGAACAGTGTAAATCTGCCTTGAAATGTGCTGTTTTGTTTTATTGGGGGGGTCTGGGGACCGGTCAGTATGTGGTGTGACCACCAGTTGCTTTATAACACCTGTGCAATAATCATGCTGTCTAAACAGTATATTGATATGGCACACCTGTGACGTTGGTTGGATTATCTCAGCAAAGGAGAAGTGCTTTCTATCATAGATTTAGACAGATTTGTGAATAATATTTGAGAGAAATTTTTATTTAGTGAGTCAGTTAAATTTCATCATTATTTCTGAATTAAAGTGCCTTTTTATGCATTTCCATTACAAGTCAAATGTCTCCCCAGTGATCCAGAGCTTACATCACTTGAAATATTTTGTAAACTAATGTACACATTGAACAGCATACAATTTCACAACAGTCCAGAGGATTGCATTTCCCCATGAAGCCCTGTTAATTATGTTGAAACAATTTTCTCTCAGGCCTTCCAAAAGCAACGACATCTCCACAATAGTGTACTTTGGAAGGTAATGTTTCAGATCCAGTCTCTTGAGTGAGATTTAATGAAGTTACAAGGCCCCCTGAAATCACATTACTTCATAGAATTGTGCGGTAAAACTCAATTGTCATGAAAGCAACCAGATATGCGATGGACTGAAATTAAATATTAACTTTTGCAATAGCCATATTTTGATGCAAAACTACCCCTGGACAGTTAGAGTCTTTACTTAAGCCTAAGCCACAAGGAGGTCTGCGGTTGAAAAAATGGGGAAACCTGTACGCAGATGGCCCTCAGAAAATAGCAAGTTCATAGACTACCCATTGAGCCAGAAGTATTAATATGTGATGGCCATTTTCTTTTACGGATGTTTATACAAAAGGATGAAGAAGATGAGACACAGGCATGATCTATGGACTTTTTAGTTTTTTCAAACCTCCTAAATCTTGCGGACTGCACAAGGAATCCATAAGTGCTGTTTGTGGGATAAGCGTGTGCTGCTCCTGGCATACAGCCTGACTGTTAAAAATTCAGACAATCTGAATGGGCATCTTTGTGGGTATCCTACAGGCTCACACTTACGTATCAAGCGCATATCCTGTTTGTGTAGCATTTGCCCACAGTCACTAAAGGGCCAGTATTCACACCTTACAAATTGTCTAGAGCCGGGGTGTCCAAATCCAGTCCTCGAGAGGTTATGTCCTGCATGTTTTCCAACCAATCTGCCATTAAAACTCTTTATTGGGTAAACACACCTGATCCAGGTAATCAAAATCAGATAATGCTGGAAAACCAGCAGGAGGTTGGCCCTCGAGGCCTAGATTTGGAGATCCCTGGTCCTTGAGTGTACCACAATGGCATCGTACAACACGATCACCTGTATGTTGTAACCTTAAGATTACGTCATGATACATTTACCACAATCGTAGGTTCCATTTTCATGACGTCCCTTGAGGTGGCTGTGTATGCTTCTAGAGAATTGCAAGACATAGCCCTTAAGAATCAAACACTCCTCTCTATGACCCTACACAGGCCTGGACAACACTAAAACCCACAGTACCCGTATGGATCAACGTCCATACGGATGCATGTGGCTAAGGATTTAGAACATTGATCTGACATCTGTTTGTTACCAGTGAAGTTTTATGTTACACAGTCACAAAGTTTCATCTTTTATTTTTTTAGATTGTACTTTCATTGATATTCAGATAGGGATTTTTCTCTAAAACCCAAAAATGAAAAAAAAAACAACAAAACCAAACGCTTCATTGGGTATCTAACTTATAAATTGGAACTTGGAAGTAGAATGGAGTCGGCATTAATGATGGCACTGCTGGTGTTGACACCACAGTGAGTTGTATCACTCATTGGCCACAGTGAACCCTATGACCTGTGCCAGTGCACAGCCACAGCTCTGTTATTCTACAGTATCATGTTGCAGTCATAATTGATGGAAACACAATGACCTAATGTCAACTTGCATGCAAAATCAAAAATCCTGCATCATCCTGTTGATGAGACCTGTGAAATGCAACTGTTGGAGAACACATAGTTGATAAAAAAAAGAGACAGACTGAGATAAATGAGGTCACACAGAAGGTCAACAAAGTATCTGAAAACCTAGCACAGAAAGGAAGGAGAAAGAGATCCAGAAGGAGAAGCAATGACATACTTGAGGGACAAACAAGCTTTCATGCGTCAAATTATAGATCTGAGGCTTGGGTGGAGCGCTCTGCAAAATGTAGGCTGCTCCGCTCCTCGTGAGGCTGAGACCTTACGGTTAAATCCACGGGCAGCCTAATTGGCAGTTGGTCAAAGTTAAAGACCATAAGCCTAGACGGGCAGTGCTGTTGCTCTCCTGAGCTGCATGGACGGTTGACTCTCACTTATTCAACGGAAAGGAGAGAAACTAAACACTTTTGTTTTGACCTATGTAGAGAGTTTTAGCAGTTCTTGCACACTATACAGTATAATACAGTCAGACCTTATAAACAGTGTTTAACAAAATTGAAATAAGTCATTTGATTTTTTTTCTGAAGAAGGTTGTATTCTGTATTTATCATTGGCATTTGAATCTGGTAAAATATCCGTGGCATCAGGTGAAAAATAATTGCGGTACTTTTCCAGTGGGCAGTCCTTCCTGTTTACAAAGTCAAATCAAGGCAGTGACTTTTTTGGGCTTGACACAAAAGAGTATGTGCATGCCAAGTGCGATGACACACTCTCCAACGCACACGTTGAAATGGTGAAAGGTTGGACTTTCCAGAAGTGTTCTCTATAGACTCGTGAAGATGAGTGTGAGTGTAGGAGAATGAGCTGCTCTGTCTCTTCGGTGTGTCACCGAGGGGGGTGGGATGAGTTTTCCTTGATGGAGATCAGATTGTTCAGTGCCCTCCTGCCCTCACTGACTCAAATGTCTCCAGCTCTTGTCCAGTGTCTTTTCGGGCTTGTGGAGGAGTTTGTCAAGGCCCTGCTGGCATCTTTGGCACTGATTCTGCTCCCTCAGCACACAAGCACTGTGGTCTTTGTTTGTTTTGTTCTTTTTTTTTTTTTTAACTCGGTCTGTTCTGTGTCCAGTACGCTGACGGTCTGAGGCTGTAGTGCTGCTACTGTCACGACTACATTTAATTGGTTTTAGTTGCATTAGGCTTTTTTTATTGGTGGCAACAAATGTGTGGAGTTAGTTTTCCAAATCTCAAAGAGTTTGGTGAATTAGACTTTTAGAAACACTTTAGCCTCTTTTCCGCTGAGCGGTCCGGTATGGTCCAGTATGGTTAGGAGTGGTACAGTATGGTCCAGTTAATTCTGGCCTCGCACCCACTGACCGGTTTGTTTTCTGTGTGGTGTAGACTGCTAGCATGTTATTGTAGTTCAACGACTAGAAAAGCAACAACAATGGAGGTCATCCAGCAGCTCGATTTTTTATTGCTTTACTTCTGATTCACTGTGTATTACAGGAAATTTATGTTGTTTGTAAGAAGATTGCAAGTGGCTAAGAAGAATTCCACCATAAAGAGGAAAACGCAAATGCTAGCTTAGCGCTATATTGCCGCTTTCTCTCACTTTCTGCCAATCAACGGGTGGCTACAGCCGCCCCGCCCCAACCATTCAGTTCCATTTTTTCTGTGTACCTACAACAGATGGGGGTCCTAAAGAGGTATCGTTTGGTACTGTTTAATGGGTCTATTTTACAATGGAAATGCTTAAAATACTCGACCCGATCGGATGAAATTTGTATTTTTAGTGTTTTTAACTTGCTGCATTTTTCTGATGATGGAGGGAATATTTTCAGAAAATTAAGCTTAAATTTGCATTTCTGAGTATATCTTTATTTAAATTGGAATTGGGAGAATATGAAAAAATGCAGTTGGAACAAACTTCTAGTTGTGACATAGAAGGTACAATCGGCAGGCTACAAGCTCCCTGGTCTGACTAGATGACTAGATCCATATTCTCCTCATTCAAGCTGGCATCTGGCTCAAAACTGTACAGCTGGATAGCGCCACTATTGCTCGCCATTTTTGCTTGACCCATAATGTTTGGTCGGGGTTGTGAGTGGCTGTAAGCTAGCGGGAGAGAAAATAAACAAAAAGATCATGGGATAGTAGCTGAGGCTTACTTCTGCGCCAGTGGTGCCTCCCACGACTCAGAGGTGAATTTCCAATGAACTACTGCCACTCCGCAGAAACTTTAGCCTTGAAACTGACAAAGGTTCTTGATTTTTGCCAAAAAACTCACATATCAACAATATATTTTGGCATTTTAGTTTTAAAAAGTATAAAAGTGTTAAAATGTTTCTGGAACCTTACAGGGAATTTTAATATTTTGCACAATTTTTTGATCATATTACCTTTATACATATAAATTCAAATGATAATGTTTTTATTTTGAAGGTTATTGGGTGATTTCATTGCTAGTTTTACAGCCAAACCACAATCAATGTCATTTAAGACCCTTGACCTTTGTAGAGGAGATGTAATACACTTTAATGTCATGTAACCGTACAGCATGCTTCCATGTTATTGATTGCTACTAAATGGCATTTTGCTTCTATAGGACCCTCTTAAAGATACTTAAAGGAATGGATCAAACCATTTTTCCCTATATTTGAAACGCAATCTCAGGTCCGGGCTGCAATTATTTACTATCTGTTCATGTACGACCATTTTAAAACAATGAAGCAAATATTCTTTCTTTGTTCTCATTTATGACTGCTATTTGTAAGCGCCCAATCAGTAATCAGGAGGTTTAGGAAGTTGGTAACGCGCTTGTAAGATGCTGAGAGTGGCTTCTAGGAAGCCATTACCTCACACACATATGTATAACAGGCAGATACACATAAATCACTGCTTCCCACCCACATTGCCTAAGGGCTGAAAAGCAAGGAAGATGGGGGTGGAGGGGTGGATGTGTGAAGGAGGGACGGAGACATAGGAGGATTTCAGGTCATAAAAATAGGCAGCGAGTTGGTCTGTGTGTCTCCTTCAAATCCCCATCTGATGAGTCTTCCATCGTTAACTCAAGCTCTGGGTTTTCATATATCCCCACAATGATCCTATAGTGTGGTATTCGGGCTCCTGTGCTTGAGTTCAGCTTTAGAAAAAAACCTTTTCTGTCAAATCCATTCCGTAAACACAACATCCAATAAACACTTATTCAATATGACTGACAGAAGAAAGCGTAAATGTCATAAGGAAAGAAATGTGTCCTCGGATCAGCCATTGTGCCAGGGCTTTTCCGTGGAATTATGTCATCAGTAAGAGCCAGGATATAATTTACAGTTTCAACAATGGAAGAGTGAAGCGGACTGGAGTAGCACTTTAGACTGTCATATAAAGCTGTTTTCATTCATAAAACGAGGTTGTTCCCTGCCAATCGCACTGGTTTGTATTTGGGCTCCAACAGCTGATGTCCCTCCCTTATCTGTGCCGTTTCCCCTCGGCTAGAATCAAGGAAACATCTGGAGGTGGTGTAGTCAAAACCTCCCACAAAACTGTATCCTTTAAAGAAAAGCTCTAAAAGGAACCGCAGAAAGTTATCAACTTTTAATCCACAGTTTATTGTTCAATTCCTTAGAGTTTGGATAAAAATGTAAGAAAATCAAAAATTTGATTGATCCTGTAAATAAAATAGAAACACTAATACAGTAAAAAGTGCTAAAATTGTAAGATAATGTGAAGATAGCTTTGGCGAAATCAAAGCATAGCTTGTGCTGGATGGATTTGCATGCATGTGTGAGCTTGTGCGCTCGCTCTCGTCTTCTGTCAACAGCTGCGTTCAGTCTGCCCAGCATCAAGTGTGCAGTACCCCCTTTTTTCTCCCCCAAACAGAGCCGCACGGCACCATTTCCACTTGCTTTAAGGACACGGCCGGGCAGACTCTGATGTGCGGTGCCCGATCACGCTCCTCCTCTTAGCCTCGGCCTCGCTGGCTTCAGATAAAATAGGCCAAGGGTAGCACTTGGCATCTAACTTTAGACCGTTTTAAGTTGCAGAAGTGGTTGGTAAACTGGTGCTATAGTTGATATGTTGCCAGTTTTGCTGCTGCAGCTCACTTTTTATTGCATTCATGTAGCCTTAAGTACAAACTTTTAGAAAAATCAAATAAATGTTACATTTTATGACCGACTATTTGGCTAAACGTTATAGATGCGAAAACTAAAGGACGATCTAGGGCTGGACGATAAAACGATAACAATAATTATCCTGATAGAACTTTTTCTCTCTAGGAAATTAGTCTATCGTGATAGTTTTATTTTGAAAGGATTTGAAGGAATTTGACAAATATAGTTACTTAATTTATGTTGTGATATATCGTTATTGCAAGATATGAAAGAAACTATATCGTCGCCTAGCCGTAGGATGATCTACTTTTGACTATTGCTTTTTTATCTCATGGTCTTTAACTTTAAAGTCACTCTAGCTATACTTTTATCTGTTGTAAAAGTGTTCCCATTAATTTTTTAATCATCAATATGCCTTTTTTTTTGCCAAAATCAAAAAGCCTGCATAAGTTAACCTCCTCTTATTTCCCATCAGCTTTTTTTACACTCTTTCTTGCTAGCTTACAGCCCTTTACAACCCCAAGGTAACATTACCGTAACAAAAAAATTAAAAATTACAGAAAGCAATGTCGGAGCTATGTAGCTGTACAGTTTTTAGCCAGACATATCTAAATGGATCTATTTGATTACTATTTTGATCTGCTTCTGATTTGTCATGATTTTATTAAAGAAATGCAGTTTAAATGTAAAATTCATCCATCATGAGAAAAATGCTACAAGAACTTGTTAAAAACACTAAAAACATAATTTTCATTGGAGTGGGTCTTTATAAACATCATGTGAGGATACACGGGGGGAGTGTTCAAGAATAAGATTTCAATTTGTTTTAATACATGACAATTGAGTGTTAGATGTTTCAATCTCTGTTTGTTTCTATGTGTATTTCTATGCATATGTGTAGTCATATGTGTGTATATGGGTATCTGAAACTGAACCTGTACATTAGAGGGAACGGGACTATAATATATAGTAGGTGCAATGTATGTTATAATAAATTTGGTCTAGGTCATGGTGATGAAGATACGGATACACCGGACATGTGAAGCTCGTTCAAAAATGCGCTAAACGCACCCATGGTGTCTAGCCCTCAGTGTTCACACTGCAAAATCAAGGAAGGGCTTCTTTTTCCTTTTTCTACTGTTTACTAGTGCATGTCCACCACAGCTGAAAGAGACTCGGTGCAAAATGTTGAAGTGGTTCAAATCTTGCTCCAGGCGTTTTCTTTTCAAACTCTACTCCGGTAAATGACTGACTTGATGTCATATAATTCTGGCCGGGCGCTATTCTTAATCATTAATTTCTCATCAATAATCAATTTTTAAACAGTACTTCTGTGAATTAAGGGGGAGTGGCATTCATGGTTTCACTTCCAATGCTTGTATAATGGACGTATTTTGTGCATAGAACCCTAAAACGGTTGTAAAAGCTTGTGTAGCTTCGCATGAATGTAAGAATTATGAAGCCAGAAATGCGCATTTACCTGTGTTTACATAGACTTTGCTTTGGAAGTGGCCGCTTGAATGAACGTTGGACTAAGGTGGTGGGAATGTAGCTTCAGAATTTAAAAGGCTTTTACTTCTTGTCATTTGGATATGTCTTGCTTTTTTAAATTTTGTCCTAGCTTTCCTTTTAAAGTATATGTTCTAAATAAGTATCATCATCATCATTTGGACTTAAAAATGCTACATTACTTCTGTGTTCAGAACAATCCTCTGAAAGTTAGGAGGTGCTTTAAAGTGTTAGTTTCTTTTTTTAGCCAAAATACCCTACAAATTGATTTAAATCCAAGCAACAAGTGAACAAATACTCTCATTTCCTTCCAGCACAATACTTTCCTTTTTCCATTCCTTTTAGATGCCTTCATCCCTTTGTACTTTCCCAGCTGAAGCCTTGCAAACCCTTTAAGAACTTTCTGTTGGACCAAACCCTTCATCCACACTGGAAAAAAAAAATGAAGCCTGCAGTGTGTGAGCAGGTGCTTACTGTAATCCTTGCTAGGCAATAGCATATGCCAGGCTGTTCTTTTCAGAACGACAGCCAGGACAAGACAGAGTGAAGAACTAAGCTGCCCCTCATTCCCTCCCTTATATCTTGACCGCCTTGTTCTGTGATGTTTTTTTTTTTTTTCAGTGATTGACCCAAAAAGAATCTATTTCCCCTGAATACACGATTGTCAACGTATAGTTTTTTTGACCCATCATTTTACAAACACATGAGTATTATATCCCATCAGTACCGCTGGTCTTACATCATGGACTTTTATCGACTAATTACTCATCCTGTGACATATTTGACTTCTAAAGATTTTGTACATTAAAGAATATTAAACTCAATTGATTTTGGCACCAAAACTGATGATGCAAGGCTTGGTGTACTTTTTTTTCAGTTCCGATGTCACACAAACTAAAAGGCTCATCGTATAACACAGCTGTTGACATCAACTGCTGTTGGTATCTTTAGGCGATCCATTTGGTTACTAGTTTGTGCTGAGAGTGCGATGAGCTTTACAAGTGCGTGTTTATGACAGCGTAATAACACGCCGTGAATAAGAGTCTTTACTGGACGAGGATGAGTCATAGCTAAGTGCCCTGAATACGTTTTTGGCACATCTTTTACTTGTTTATAGACACGTGCGCATGCACACGCTTTAAGTGCACATGTATGGAGTCTGCATGTTTAATCACAGGGAGGAAGCCAACGGATATCCAGATCAAATGGCTGCTCCACGATGCTATACTCTGTCATTTGTACTCTGCAGCTCCACCGTTTTCCTCTTAAATATTGAAGGCCGCGCTGCGGTTCCAGTAGGTCCCAGGGTAGTTATTTCAATCTGTTCATAAAAAAATATATATTCTGTTTCTCAGTGTGAGTCTCTGTGTTTCCTTTTAGATTGCTCTCTTCCAAAGTGTGAATCCAAACTGGACGGCCCTGGTCAAACAGCAGGTAGGTCAAAGATTTGTGTTAAACCATCTGAAATTTCCTTTAGAGCAAGATGCAAGTGCAGGCTCAGCATTACCCATACACCTACCTACTATATCTAAATCTATTTTCCAGTCAGGCCATTGACTGGAAGATTTATTGGTATTGAACCCAGGTGTGCATGTTAGTCTCTGAACTGCATCTTTGGGTTTAGCAGAGAAGCACGGCCTGTCTGTTGTCTGGCTGTAAGTTAGACCAGAGTGTCGTTGAAACATCAAGAACGCCATGCACCATGGGCACTTTAGTTGTGTTGTGTTCCATCAAAGCTGTACTACATCGAATCCCATTAGACTCAAGCTCCTCGGTGGCATCAGCTAGAAACCATGACCTTGTGGGTTCTCATCCCGTAATACCCCCAGGACAAACATACTATAAATACACCATGCCCCTCTCTTCTGGGTATAAACAGGACAGCTAGATCGTCCGTAAAGGGACACATTGATGATGGCAACAATTGTAAGGATTTGGAAACTAAGATAAACTATACTGTAAGTGTTTGGGGCATTTTTATTGTATATTTGAATTAAAGACATTTTTTTTCTAACTTGTGCAAGGATAGTTGATGCATATTTCCAAAAAAATGCGTAGGAGTTATCATGCAATGAGTCGCCATGGAAACAGTTCTGTCCGGATTGGGTTTATTAGTGCTGGACTACATCGCAGAGGGCTGTCGTCATCACTGGGTCATGTTAACTCGGGTTTACAGCTACAAGTTTTTACCTGACATAGTCCAACTAGGTCATCCAGGGATAAATAGAAGACCAGTTTGTATTGACAGCTTGGCTTATAATTTAAATCTGCCAGAACAGCAATGGCTGATGATTTGAAATCAGTACATGCCAACCAAATCCATGGCTCACGAACGCCAGAGCTACCCTGTTCTTATTGAATGTTTCTCCTGAAACGAGGCTTGAGCTGCGTTGAGTTGCGTTTGTCTGCGATGACTGATTGTTCACTGTCCCTTTCAATTACAGTGGATGCAATTAAGTTACTGTCAAATAAAGTGTCAAATCCGTTAATTGTCTGAAGCATTCAGCTGAATAGAGACGAGAAATGACTTGAGTCTTCAAAGGAAGCTGAAAACAAGCCATTTATTAACTCTTTCCTGAGTTGACGCTCTGTTTTAGTCATTTAATGAAGCAAATATTAATTGTTCCACCTTTATTCTTCCTTATATTAGTTTTCATATAGATGAGTTTTTAAATCATCTATATATTGGTATTGGTGGACAAGACAGAGATGGATACGTGCTGTTGTTTGGAAATTTATTTACACATGGAGCAATTACTTTTTTAGGATGAAAAGATGGATCCATTTATATTACTTTATACAAATTGTGATATCAGAACAGTAGCGACAATACAACATGTTTTATGGAAGATACTTAACTTCTAAATCATGTGTGTCCCCAAAACACTCTTAGCCTGCATATGGACTTAAGGCTCTAAAGCATGCTTAGAGTAAAGAGCTGGACTGCTTCCCAGATATGCTTCAATATAGAGTCCACGATAATCTGCAACAGTAGCATGTTTAGACAGGATGATTCTGATCAGTAGCTGTTCTAACAAGATGAAACAGCATCAGTATTGTGTATTAAATGAGATCCATTTGGGTCAAAATGTTTTTTGGCATTCAGAAACTTTATATCAAGAGTTTCTGGGGTTTTGATTGTTGACTAACCATATTATCCATGTGAAATCTGACAAATCTTGTGGTGGAAAAGTTGTTTTTAATTTAACTATAAATTTTTTGTTTGTAATATTAGAATGAGTAAAAACTCCACTTTTCTCTCCTGCATGTGTTTCTGTTCAGTTTCCTTCAGCTCTGAGCCCCTTCTCTAGTCTTTGTCCACATTGAGATCACTGTGTGGTTCCTATTGAACTGCACTTTGAATGTTAACCATGTGCACTGCGGGTAAACTGCCAGACAACTGCCAGACATGCTCCTTCAGTCTTGCACTCGTGTGTATATAGACCCTTTAATAGCTGAGGAAGCCGTTTTCTTTGTACTTCACAGAATATTCAACTCTCCTCTGTTGGGGGGCAATATGAAGAACTCTGTGTGGTGCTGGTATTTGCATTTTTGTTCCTGTTGGAGTTACATCCATGGATGGATGTCTTTTACTGTTTTTCTTTAACTGTTAAAATCTTATTTTAAAGACCTACTCCAATGAAAATTGTGTGTTTCGTGCCCTTGTAGCCTTTGGTTCTAATTTCCCAAGAATTCCTTTTGAAAAGGCTTGCAGTTGTGACAAAGAAACAACAATCTGTGGGCCAAAAACTCCCTACTTCACTCTATTCCGATCCACTTGTAGACGACTAGATCCATGTACGTACAGCTCAAAACTGTATGGCTGGAAGCCTTCAATATGGCTCGCCATTTTTGTTGTTGCTGTAATGTTAGGTTGGGGTTGTGAGGGGCTGTGTGGTACCAGGAGAGAATGTAAACATTGATGGGATGATGGGAAATGAAAGCAGGCTCACTCCACCCCAGTAGTCCTTACCACAACTCAGAGGAAAATTTCTGATGAACTCCTGCCGCTCTACAGAAACAATGTTCTACAAAACAACAAACAATTTTGGATTTTGGCTAAAAATGGCATAAACATCATTAAAAGACCACTGGAAATGTATTTTAAAATAGATCAAAAGATGATTAGAGTGGGGCATTAATACAGTTTAAACCTTAAACTACAAGAAAAGTCATGGATGGTTCATTGTCGTGTCCTTACCTCATGAACCAAGTGTTGGTTTTATCTTATGGCTACTAGTAGCAGATTGACGTGTTATAGATTGTCCAAACAGTCTCTGGATCGACTTAAACATTTGTTGACATTTTTAATTTAATCTCAAAAGTCACTCAAAACCATGTCAATAGAGTTGGAACAAAATCTAAATTTTGTAAAATCAAACTCACAGTTGTTGCAGTTGTAATTCAATCTCAGTCTGTACTTTAATAGAAGAAGAGTTAGTGACCTTTGAAACATTTAAGGTGACATTCACTTGAGTATTGCCATGTTAATGTGATAGGAGGGTTCCTGTCTGTCCAAATTCAGCAATAAGTCATAGCAACATTTCAGCAATATGACTTTAGTGTAAATGTAAGTTAGAAATGTCTGCAACATATATTTACTCTTAATGATCTTATTATGCATAGCAATTAGATCTTTGCCTACAAAATTTCAGTCTTTCTGTTTGTCTAAGAGCATAGCAGACTCTGTCAAAGGAGCATCACATTTTAAATACAACAGAATAATTACTCAATGTAATGCGTGTGCGTCATCGTGAATTCATCTTCTTAGGAGAAAACAAGAGTGTGTGTTTGTGCGGCTTTTGTATTGCTGTGTGTTAGTGCTTGTGTGTGCATTCCGAGATTGCTTTGTGCCATAGAAAACCTCTGGCTGTGCTTGTTGTTAAAGTGCACATTGTGCATTCTTGCGTCAGAGGATATCAGCATATCTGAAATGTGATACTTCCTGTGGCTTAAAAAAAAATCTTTACCAATCAATAGAAAGGATGGTCATTTGGAAAAAGAAGTGTTTCCTTTTTCTAACATATTCATAACTTGAAGAAAGTATTTAGTTACTTAGGTGGGGTGTATGGAAATGTTGATGCTTTGTTGCTAGAATAGTTTCTATTCATTCTTCTTTGTTGCTTTGGACTCAGTCCATAGGTTGTCCGTGTGAACTAGGAGTTCAACAATTCATTGTAACAAGGATTCGATTCATATCATAATTTGTCATTGCTGATACAATTCATATTCATTATTGGTTGCATCTGATTGGATTGTAGAAATATAAATCGATTTATTGATTAATATGATCAAATGGTGAATATTTCCACGATTATTAAATCACTTATCCCTGTTCGTCATTCACAACTCCTTATATAAATAGGAAAGTTGCATTACTTGCAATAATGCTATCGTGAATGCTTTTGGCTGAAAGTAGTCGCTAAAGATGCTGAAGCTTTTTAGCTGAAAATGGTGATGTAATTTATTTTAATTTCTTAAGGGATCTGCTGAAAATGCAAAAGCTATTTGGAAAATTTTAAATTTGCTAAAAGACTGGAAATGTCGTTAAAAAACTATGACAGAGTGCTGAAGTTGATCTAAATGTATGAAAAATTTGTAGTAAAATTGCTTGAAAATACCTAATACATGCCTATTTTGCAAAAATATTTAGTGTCTTGCTTAAATTTGAGCTGAACTCCAAATTAGCCCAAAAAATCTCAGTAGATGCCAAATTAGCCTATAAAGCTAGCACGTTGCTTAAATACTAGCTAAACTCCAAAATAGCCTAAAAGTCCTAAGTAACCTAAATTAATCAAAAACATTAGCTTGCTGCTAAAATAGAAGCTAAACGATAAATTTGCCTAAAAACCTAGTTCATAGCAAATTAGCAAAATATGTTAGCATGTTGCTAAAATAGAAGCTAAACTGTAAATTAGCCTATAAAAAGCCTCGGTAGATGCCAAATCAGCCAAACAAAGCTAGCACATTGCTTAAATACTAGCATAACTCCAAAATAGAGTAAAATTCTTCAGTAATCTAAATTAGTCAAAAACGTTAGCTTGTTGATAAAATAGAAGCTAAACTAAATTAACCTAAAAAGCCCCAGTAGATAACAAATTAGCCAACAATGTTAGCATGTTGGGAAATATTAGGTTAGCTAGACTCCTATTTTTTTTTTTTTTAATTACAATAAAAGATGAAAACATACCCCATGAATCTGTAGAAAAGGCTTGCTGCTAATCTACTTAAAATGTTGAAATCTGAAGAAGTTCCCATTTATTTCCTATGGGGCATATTTTGCTAATTATTTCAAAAACTGTAAAGTCTATGAATACCAAAAATAAAAGCAGTAATGTCCTGAACAAGGTGAATGTTTTGATACCAAGATTGCTGAAATCGCTGAAAGGGTGATTGAGTTTTTACATGCCAAAAAGCATAGAAAAGAGCAGGAGAATCACTATAATGTGAATGCTTACTAAACATTCACACAAATATCACCTAAATTCATACTTGAATGTTGGGGGCATCATTTTCCCACTTTGCATCTTTTTTTCTGCAAGTCTCATTATAACTGTAGGAGCAATATTCTCTCCATTGTGGCTTTAAGAGCAGCATTTTAATAGGGTAAAGGAAGACAGCACAGCATAAGTTTTAACTCACCACAACCCCTTTAAAAGCCTCCTATCATCTCCGTTTCCTATAACTGCTCTGTGATCTCAGTCCCTCACGCCCCTGCAGAGCACCCCAGCACAGAAAGGCCAGGTTCCACTCCAATCACAGGCCACCTCTCCCACATGCATTAGCCAATCAGACATGCACTACAGAGGAGGAGCTAACCTCCTACACTGGACAGGGGAAGGGGTGTGCATATGCTGGTTGTTCCTTGACTCTACTGATCTAAGAACCAACATAAGACTGTTGTGCTGTCATCTTTTGCAGGTTTTATTGGTTGTGCAGGATAAACGAGTGATTAAAACCAGAGGAGTCTAAAAACCCTTTTTTGTGTTTTTTAATTTTTTTAATTTGGACTCTACAAACACAGTAATGTTTCTATCCTTGTCATACAACTGATGCTCAGCTTTAATCCATGGATGTATCGTTACTACTGAGCTTGTCCAGTCTTCCGTTTTAGCAGCCTGTGCAGTGGAACTGACATCTAAGACACTAAAGTGTGGATTTCAACTGCACTGAAAATGGCACAAGAGGAAAACAGTAGTTGACAGTGTATTAGGGTCTATTTGTAGCTAAGGTGACAGGGTGAAAATGTGGAGGATGAAAGACCGTGATTCTTGAAGCACTCAAGCATTTTTCCTCAGAAGGAAGGTCACGCCTCTCTCTTCCTGTGGAAGCTCGTTTTGTGAATGGCATCTTTCCTCTTCTGGTGTACTGGCGACATGGACCGCTGGACTGGTTTGAGCACATAAGAGGGATAAAACCATGTCCATCCAGATCCTGTCTGTGTCTCCTTGTAAGTATGACTTGATCATACAAGGGGAAATGAATAGATTTTATTGAGCTTAGTGGTTGAATTCAAGTTTCTTATTGATGTTAGCTTTAATCTAAAGTGCATAGTTATGTTTTATCCATCCATTCACTAATACCTAAAGATTGCAACTAAAAAGTTCCTATTTTTGGTCCTCAAGCTAAGGAAGAGCTACATGTGATGCATGCAGGAGGAGAGGTGAGACCTCCTCTCCTGCATGGTGTTGTGTTTATGTGGAATGTATTCTTGTAACCACAAGAAGGCCTATAAAAATAGTCTGTCAAGAATTCAGCAACTATAATTTTCCCATCAGATGTCAACCTAACAAAACTAATTGAGATATTTTGTCATTTATGCTTGAAGTTTCCAGAATCACAAGTCTTTGGATGCAAAATTTGGAAAATATATCTGTGATGCATATAATTGTTCTAATGTAAGTCAGAAAAGATACGCAGTAGTTATTGCACTGCAGGCTACTGGGACATTTGAAAAGTTAACATAGTTTAGATCATTTGTCTGTGGCATTCCATTGGTGCACAAGTCAAGTTATAGCTACTATTGAATAGAAAACCTCTTTTTCTTTGACACCTCCCTTGAGGCTGCATAAAAGCCTCTTCTTGACCAACTGGAGCAGTAGATGATCCTTGTGTCTTAAATTTTTTAGCAGGCTTTCACTGCAGATTTCTCTTAAGCTAAATAATAAAATTATGAGTGAAATGAAATGTGTTTTTAACATGTTATTGTTACATTTTCTCATATTGGAAGACATAAAGAAAATCAAGATTAAAACTATGTTTACGAGTATTTCCTGGAGCTTGGTAAGCTTTTTTACCTAAAAGTGAATTTGTCTGTCTGTGACGTGATGTATACGGCAAATCGCTTATAGGGACCTTTAATGTCTGTGCATTAAATTCCCTCAGTCAGAACAATGCTGTATTGTTGTTGAAGTAATTCTGTGTTATTTATGCTTTTAGTGGGTTGTATCTAATGGTATGTGTGTTTACTGTTGAGAAAAAACATAAAAACAAGTAGGTAGTGTAACTTAAAGCTGTTGTGTCTTGTTTTTAGGGCTGTTTAAATTCAATGCTGTTTTTAGCTAAACTCGAGGCCTCAAAGTTGTAAAACTTTGCTAAGGATAGCAAATTGCTATCCTTTGATAGATTTTTCCTATGTTACCAAATGTCTTTGAACGTATCCTAACACAAAAACAAAGGGAAGAAAATTGCCAGGTAAGATTAGACTTTAAAATCTGAACTGTGTTGTGGAAATGATCTTGTAAATTAGCCCGCACAGACTATTTGTGCAGACATGCATGAGGCTATTCATGCATAAGAGACAGATGTTCCGTGAGATAGTCTTTTGGCCCCGTGTTTTCTTTTACCAGTTGTTTTCATGACTGAAATAACAAGGAAAAGCCATAGAATCCAGTAGTCAGATCCTGGCATGCAGATAGATGAGTTGGAGTTTGTGCTTCATTGTCTGCTGTGTATGTGTTATAAAGGCATCACCGGCCTTTATTGAGGACAGCTCTTGCGATGATCAGTTCAGACAGATGATAGAGGAGGGTTGGAGTGGGAGCGAGACTCACTCTAGAGGAGAAAGAAATGCCTATTTACAAACTTTCTGTGGAGGCATACACACACATACACACAAATTTGCGCACACACTCTGCATTTTTTATAACGCAATATTGTATGGACCAACAAAATATTTGTGCATTGTGTGGTTCCCTGTGGGATCAGGCTCTGCTGAGCTTGTAAACAGGAACTGTTCTGCTTTTTGCAAGCTGGCAACCTGGAGGCCCAGGACACACCAGCACATAGACACACACCAGCACACACACACAGGTTATATTAGGGGTGGTGGACTTTGAAATGGTTTGTAGGATCTAATACTTTACCTCATGCTACTTATGCACCAGAAACGTAATGTGCAATCAAGAATGTGCTGAATGTGGGTTCTTGAATGCAATTTTAGCATAGATGTTTACATTGGATTGTCGCTACCTGATACTAGAGCATGTCCTCCACTGACAGTTGGGAGAAGTTTGGTATAGTGTTGAAGCGGTGCAAATCTCGTGAATCTTGTCCCAGGCTTTTTCTTTCACGTTTCTATCCTGATATATGAAAGACTTGACATTGTGTAGTCTCCTTCATGATCAATGTTCAAACAGTTGGCACTTCTGTGAAGTAGAGGAGACGTCATCCATTCGTCACTATCAAATCAGAGTTCCTAATTGGTCAAAGTTTGACCTAGACTGCCTCACGTTTTGTACGTAGAATTCAAAAATGGACTTAAAAACTCGCATAGCTATGCATGAATGCTGGTGTTTTGAATATGGAAGCTAAAAACTCAGATATATGCGCCTTTACATAGACTTTTTATTGAAAATGGCCAGTTGAACACACATAATGAGGCCGATGTGAATGTAGCATAAGTTGATGTCTTCAAACAATAACTAAATGTCTTGATTCTAAGTTTTAAACAAACACTAAGCATACTTTCACAGAAGGCAGAAAATCTCACAGCAAAATAAATTACCCAAACCCGTAAAATTTGATAGATCTAAAAAGAATAGAGCCAGTTTACTATGGAACTCGGGTGTAAGTTAACTACAGTGAGAATGCGGTCAGACTCCCAGTGAACCAAAGGGAGATGAAAAGAGACTGACGTAAGCAGTTTGCACTTTTAATTAAAAAAAAACAAAACATTGATTTTAGGATCAATGCGACCAATGGTTTTGATCTTACTTTAGCCTGTGTTTTATATAGTTGAAATGTTCTGCTGAAATTAACAGTGTGCAAAAATCTGTGTGCCAGTCCACAAAAAACTTTGTCAGTGAATTTCTGCTTCATTTAGAGTCATTTCTGTCTCTCTCAGTCTCCAGATGCCTCTCAGTGGGGTATTTGTGTGTAAAACAGAATGCATCATGTCAACAACAGCTGTATTACTAAAAATACATGCTGTTTTTTTCTAGAGACTATGAATAACAATGTATCTTTCTAAACAGATAATAAATCTATCAAGATATGTACAACAAAGTACAAAAACATGTAAAATATAATTTTGTATTGCCACTGTTCACACAGCTTGCGTCATAATAAAGGAATCCGTGCTACCTGTAGACATGCAGTATATAACTGGACCAATAGTCCTTGGTGTCACTCATAGGATTATGTATGGTAAAAATAAAGCCTAAAGTGGGAGGTGCTTATAGAGCGGAGTTTACTCTGCTCTACTCAATAACTTTCCAATAACAGCAGTTGGATGGAACACAGTAAAGCTTGAGGCTCTGTTGTCTCTACCCATGCAAGCACTCATCCTTCTTATGTTTCTGTGCAAGGTTACAGGGGTTACTGGAGTCTATCACAGTTACTGATCTAACATTTTCATTGTTATGGTAGTTAATAGGAAATGGCTCCTTTCTGCAACTACCCCCTGGTGCAGGGTGTCAAAGTCAATCGCACAGAGGGCCAAAATTGTTTTTGTTTGGTTGGTTTTTGGGAAAACTGCAACATTTGGCTCTTCGTAATTGGTGAAAATTAGTGTCCAATTATATAGCACTTTACTACTTTCTTAGAAGGCCCATAGTGCTTTAAAGTC
>NC_050527.1:13571752-13596954 GCF_002922805.2 Oryzias melastigma
CTGGAACTAGCCCCTGGTGCAGGGTGTCAAAGTCAATCGCACAGGGGGCCAAAATTGTTTTTGTTTGGTTGGTTTTTGGGAAAACTGCAACATTTGGCTCTTCCTAATTGGTGAAAATTAGTGTCCAATTATATAGCACTTTACTACTTTCTTAGAAGGCCCATAGTGCTTTAAAGTCATAGTCCTATTCACACACATACTAACACTGGCGCCAACCTACAAGCAATGAGTGTCTTGCCTAGGGACACTTTGGCACATGGGGCGGTAACCGAGCTTGTGAAGAGCATAATTGTCATCATATTCAGGAATAGAAGGCTTATACTCCTTATTTTACCTTTGTTAATTTGGAAAAAAAAAGAGTTAAACAAACAGCATCATTTTTGGCCTACTTATCCTTGTTGCCTCTGTTTGTCTTTCTTTCTTAAAGTTTCTCATGAAACAAGTGGACAAAGGCAGACCTTTCTTATCACCTCTTTCTGCAACTGTCTAATAATGTCAGATAAAGTCCCGCCTGCCTCCAATGTTCAATAGGGAACAGTTGACACCTCATGGTCTTGGGCACGTTTCCTTTCTGCGTTTCCTCTTTCATTTTCTCCCTGCTTTTGTTTGGAGGCAGTTAGAAAGGCAGTGGCCTGCGGAAGCATCCACCCTCTCCTTCTTTGTGTCTGCCTGTGAAGTGTTATTTGGTCTGCTTTAGTTTATCGACTGCGTTTTGCTGTTTAGTGGGACAATAGGGCGGGTTTGGTCTCAGCGGGCTGTTCAATGGCCTTCCTGTAGCCGTACAAAGCGTCCTCCTCTCTGCTTCATTGATGTGTTGATGCAGTTCAGCTGGCTGCCCAATGAGTCTGAACTGTATACATTTGTGCACAGAGAGATGCCAGTGGATGTTATGCCCTGAAAGGAACTTGTTTTCTTCTTCGCTACTCTAGTCCGTCTCGCATTCAGAGTTTGCCATGGAAACAGTACATTTAATAACACGCAGGCGCTGTTTTACATAACAGTAAACCCTTGTGTTTGATCACACTGCTTCTGGTCAATACACCCATTAGCAAAGTTCTGTTTCCTTTTAGGTTTGGTATTGGCACAGTGGCATGTCCTTTTTTATTCTAACTTGTCTTGTCCAGCAGTTGAGCAAACAGAAAGGAGCTGAGAGGCTCTTGTGCTGGAGAGATTTTATTGGTGCTAAGTGACCTTTTGACCCATAATTATGCAAAGTCCTTTTATCTTCAAGGTTAAACTTCCATCCATCCATTTTCCCAACCTGCTAAATCTCTTTTGAGGTCACAAGGTTGCTCAAGCATATCCCAGCCAAACCTTGGATGTTTTTATAGTCCATCGCAGGGCCACACAGAGACATACAAGCACTTTCACATTCCCAACTAGTATTAATCAAAGAACCTTTGAATCATGTTTGTAGACAGTAAAGGTACATTCACACTAGGAATGTGCAACTCTTATAAGAATGCGCTACTTGTGGTTTCATGAATGCAAATCCAGGTTGTGTTGTGCATACTGGATCATCACCAAACAAACTGGCGGCTCGTGGGTCATTTGCAGCCCCGCCTTTATTTAGAAGTTCATTGTCTATTAAGCAATGTGTTCTGCATGTCCACGGTTCTTTGATGATCGCGTTGTGATGTTTCAGTTTGCTTTATGCCTAAAACGTTGCATTTGCTATTGTCGTTGGATCGGTTCATAAAAAAAGTCCTTAACAACAGTTGCTATTGTTAGCTTCTGTCATTTCACTGGACATGCAGAGGATATTGCTTGGTACGTACAAATACGTGAACAAATGATCAATAAACTTGATCAGTAGACATAGACAATGGACCAAAGATATAGACAGTGGAGGCCAAAACATGTTTTTGGTACAAATTGAACCACACATGACCCAGTTTCAGCAAGACTCTGCCTTCAGTGGCCCCAGGGTAAATTGAGTTTGAGAACTCTGTGCTAGAGGCTTGGTGCAAAGAGTCAAATTGGTACAAATCTCACTTTTTCTTTCACAGCTAAATTCCGATATTTGAAAGACTTGGTGTCATATAATTCCAACCAGGCAGAAAAAGGCATATATTAATGTCTCCTTCGTGATCATGTTTACAACAGTTGTAACACGTCCGTGTCATGAAAAGAACGCTACCCACACGACACTACCAAATCTGAGTCCCTAGTTCATCACAGTTCAGCATTTTTGTGATTTAGAAGTCAAAAAGTTCAACTGGTGGAACTTCCAGTGCATGATCAATGAATGCCTATTTTGTATGTAGTTCCCATAACCAGACTTAAAAACGTGCATAGCGACACGTGAATGCGAGAGTTCTGGAAACCCCTGGGACCCCATGGGTTTACATAGACTCTTCATTGAAAGGGACCACTTGAACACAAGTTGTCGTAACCGGTGTGAACATACTTTCAGAGGTAGCCAGAGGGGCTTGAAAAAGCCCACACATCCATGAGGAGACCATACAAAATACAGAAAGGACTCAGCCAGGATTTGGACCAGTTGCTAACCACTACACCAATGTGCAGCCAAGCTAAACTTTATTAATTCTTATTATTGTTAAAATACTATTTTTCTGGATATCAGCCCATGGATCTGAAGTATCTTTTGGCACATACCTGTTGATGTCAGCCGACTCCACCTGACTTTTACTTTCAGAGAGGTGACAATCCTTCCTGGTTATTTATTCCAGCAGGATTAGACAGATATGCATGACCTGGACTGCATATAAATGGACACGCAGCACTTTTAGCGCACAGTCTGAGAAGACTCTGAGTTGTTGTTGGAGTTTCGTCTGAAGATGGCTGATCTGAGATTGCTCTTATACTTACACTATATGCAATTTCTGAGGGTCAAGAAGGGTCGGCTGATAGCGGAAGCAACAAATGGTCATGGTAGGTACCAGCTGCAAACTGGGGGGAAAATTAATGACTTTGAAACATTTTTTTTTTTAGATATTTGTTTTGTAAAAAATAATGTAATATGATCCATAATAGGTTTAATTAAGGGACTTAAGTTTTTTAACCAAATGTACACAACAGAGAAAATTTGATCTCAATACCTTGCCATTTGAGGTTTACTGATGGAAACATGCATTAAAGGTTCATAGACAAATTTTTCCATTATTCTAAATTTCTGAAATACAGTTTTTTGAAAAACTGGTTCAAATTCAATCTCTAATTTTAGGCTTTCATGGGGGCTCCCTTTTATTAAGGAGCCCTTTAAACAAAATTATCGGTGACTAAGGACAAGAGACTCTTACACTCCTAAAGTACCTGTAATCATTTTTCAAATTGAAAAGTGAAGTAGTAAAACATTTGACCAAAGAGTCTGTAGATGGCTCGATGCCAAATCTCGCAGCCACCAACAGGGGCATTAGAGAGAAGATTACAACCAATCGTTATTAAAGCCTATTTCCCACACAAATCCACCAACGACAACTGTTTAAAAAGCTTAACTTTTTTTTCCCATGTGAGTATATGGCTGGGTGACAGGGATGGGAGAAACCGTTAAATGCAAAGCAGCATGTGCTTCTATAATCTCGTTTTGGGGAGGGAGGTTAATATGAGGACACTACACAAAAACGAAGCCATTTGAGGAGGACGAGAGGAGCTGGCAGCCCTTTTGGGCCTCTGTAGCTGAGTGGGTGATGGGGTGTTAACCAGTGCATGTTATGGCTTTTTGCCTGCTACACTGGTAGTAGAGCTATTAGAGTTAAAGCTGCTGTAAAACCTAAGGCTTAAGGCTCCGTTGAACAGGTGTGTTACTGGTCTTACCGGTTAATAATGGTGGTGCTGAATAACCACTGCTGGCAGCAGGCCCAGGCTGGGAAAATCCTTATTAGATTATCAGGTAGGGTTTTCGTTATGTTGATCCCTGGAAATTCCTCGAATGTAGTTTTAATTTATATACAAGACTGTTGGTGAATGCAGATGATCTAAGTTACCCAGAGACTGTTTTCATGTTTTGAAGTTTGGAGCTCATTCGTGCACACTCAGGATTTTGTGTACTTTTGTAATACATTCTTGTTTTAGCACTCAATGGCATACTTGAACTCCTTGTTAGCCTTTTGGCTAACAAAAGGCTACAGAGTCCTGGCCAGGCTAAAAACATTAGTTGTTGCTTCAAATTAAAAGTTTGTGGCCGAAATTTAGTGTTTTGTGGCTCCAAAATAGCAATGTATTTGTATACTGTGGACGCAAATTGGTATTTAATGCAAAAAGTGTAAGAACTGACTCACTTTCTGGCCAAAAATAATAATATTGCCACAAAATTATGCGTTGTTTGCTTTAAATACTTATTTGTGGCCACAAAATTCTAATTGGTTTGTACTAAACGGTCATTTGTGGCAGCAAAATTTTATTTGCTAGCCAGAAAATTCTAGTTTGTTTGAACAAAATGCTGATTTGTTGACACCATTTTCCAAATTATTTGCATTAAGTCCCAATTTGTTGCCATAAGATCCTAATTGGTTTGCACTCAGTGCTAATTTGTGGCAACAAGATTTTAATCTGTTGCCATAAAATTCTAATTGTTTACACAAAATGCTAATTTGTAGCCACAAAATTATACATTGTTTGCATTAAATACTAATTTGAGTCCATAAAATTGTAAATTGCTTGCATTAAATGCTAATCATGAGCACCAAATGCTCATTTGTGGCCACAAAATACTTATTTGTTGCCACAAAATTATAAATTGTTTGCATTGAATGCTAAATTCAGGGAACCTAAGTGCCAATTTATGGCCACAAAGTGCTAATTTGTTGCCAGAAGATTGTAATTTGTTTGCACTAAATGGTAATTTTTCGCACTTAAATATTTTTGGCCAAAAAATTCTAATTTGTTCGAACAAAATCCTCATTTGTGGCCGCAAAATGATAAATTATTGGCATTATTGGCATTAAATGGTGATTTTTGGCCACAAATGCCAATTTGCTTCCAGAAAATTATAATTTTTTTGCATTAAATGCTAATTTGTATGCACAAAATGCTCATTTTTGGCCACTAAATTATAAATTCCTTGTATTAAATGCTAATTTGTGGATACTAAGTGCTAATTGTGGCCATAAACTCACATTTTTTGTGCCACAAGATTCTAATTAGTTTACACTAAATTAAAATGTATTTGCACTTTATACAAAATATGGCCAAAAATGTCAAATTTATTTGAACAAAATTTGCATTTATGGCCACAAAATTCTAAATTGTTGGCATTAAATGCTAATTTGTGGCCACAAAATGCTTGTTTGCATTACATACTAAATTGTGCACATAAAATAAGATTTCTCAAAATGACAGCAATCATCTCCAAAATAGTATATATACTTTATTAAAAGTTTTTTTTGTTGACTACTAGAACTTGTCCATTCAGAAAAAAATCTTGTGAGAATAATAATCCTTTTTGTAGTTTTTATCCCATGTTAAAATACTGTGTATAGTTCACTGGTTTTCCCATTGTTTGCCAGATGACTCCTCTACCTGGGGGAAAGCAGCAGCCACTAAAACTGCATAACTGCCATGAATCCCTGCTTTGTAAATGCAAATGTAAATTAAACTACAGCTGTTTTCATCTGGGAGCTGTATAGCTGCTTTATTAGTAGTCTGTTGAGCTGTGCCCTGTAGTTAGAACATTTCAAATACCTATAATTTTGGTTTGGGAATGGAGGATGGAAAAGTCATTAAGAAGATCATTATAAACTCTACTCCTTCTTATGTATACACTCATCTTATTTCTTAATCTAAATAAACTATTGAGAACAAAGTCAGCTAAGAAAAGAAAAATGGTAAATGCAATTCCATGTGCTTCACACTTTTGTTTTAGAAAGTTAGAATGATACATAGAATGAACCAAAAAGCCATTGCTAAGAAAATTACATTATGTTTTTATTTCTGCGATATTGTGCTCCGTCATTTGTGAGTTAATACAATGAGTCATCATTTCATATCTTCCATGATTGCCTTTAAACTGATTTAGAAGCAATTTTTTACACTCTTGTCGTCTTTAAGCTCATTTTTTATGAAACACAATGAAAAGAAAGTTCAGATTTTTGTTAAAAATCTCACTTGGATTTTCTCTCACAGTATGTGGATCGCTTATGTTGTGCAGCCAAAAAACATTTAAAAAATAGAGTATGGAGTAGTTTGGAGTTGCATCACCTTTAGGTATTGAATGTCAGGGAAAAACAGGTTTCTGGTTAAAGAGTAAACTGCAGGCCAGATACTTCAAGTAAGTCAGAACACTGACCTCATTCTTTAACATCGCTGAGACCTGTTCGAAGCATTGAAAAATAAGGCAAATGTTGGCTGAAATCTCAAGCGTATTCATTACAGAGAGTATTTTTGTTAAAACTCAAGTTTTTTCTTCTTGTTGAGGCTCAAAAGTTTGTGCTTGAGACAATAATACATGCAGGTGTAGAGGAGAAGTTCTGGTCTGGGTCAGTTGGAGGAAATGGCATTATTTGTCAAAACTGTTAATAGAAAAATGTCATCACAGCAAGCGGAAAGTGAATTTAAAAATAACTGGAAAAAACTGAAAGTTGCAATTGCCTGCTATTTATTTCTATGACGTCTCTATGAGTCTCAGATGGTAGGATTCATTCTATGGAAATTCTTGAATAATTCTTGAAAACTATTTATTACAGTAAAAGTTAAAAAAGAAGCCTTCCTGCTGCATTTGAGCTAGTCTTGATGTAGAAGAGTAACTTCTGTTTTTTTCTCAGAAACAGGTTGAAGTCTTTAGTAAAAAAAAAATAGTCACCAGAATAAAACTTGATAAAATGACTTCAATGTATAAGAGCTGTCTGGTGAAAACATATGCAGATATATGAGTAATTCACCATTTTAGTGCTCCTTTACGTCAATGAGTTCAGCATGTGTTGCTCTTAAAGTTGAAAATGTGTTAATCATGTTTTGTTTTGAGGTAAAAAAAGGGCTTAGCAGTAAAACAGTTGCCAGTAGACGACGAAACGAGACGTTAAAGACCCACTCCAATGGAAATTGTGTACTTGTCGCTTTTTACGGATGTAAATTAACCTTAATATATGGATGACAGGAAGTAGGGGCGGGCTCACTCTGCGCTGACTATCCCACCCACAACTTGGAGGAGACTTTCTAATGAGCTACTGCTGCTCTGCAGAAACTATGTCCTTATGAATGACACACACTTTTTGAATTTGCCTAAAAACAGCAAAATCATAATTAAGACGACTGGGAACACTTTTAAAACAGATTAAAAGATGATCAAATTTTAAACATTTCATCGTCCAACAGAACGTAGACTGAAGATGACATGAACAAAGTAAAGTATGTATTTTGGAGCAAAACCCTGAGATGAAGTTGTTATTCAGACTCGGTGAGTTGTGAAAGGAATATGGAAACAGATGTAGTGGAGTTCCTGCGATTTTTCGTGGTTTACTTTTGGCATAAACTAATTAAAAATGAATCAGGTACACACATTCCTCCGTATCATCCCTGCAGGTTTTGGGCACATTGACCAGACAGATGTGAGCCCAACATTTCACTAGAACTTGGAGGGAACTCTTCCAATGCAAACCCCACAAATCCTCAGTGCTGACTGTTTTCTTTACCTCTTTAGCTGCTCTGTTCACACACTCTTCTGTGTTTGGAAGTCATCTGCAGGGCCAGTCTGCTTCTTGTACCAAGAGTTGTTCTTTCACTGAGCTGCTAATCAGCAGGATATATTTAGATGCATGTATGCTTATTTAGTGCTGCAGTTTTGAAGCTTTTTTTGTTATGTCGTGTTTCTGTTGTAAATTAATATGACATATTTTGGTCAGAGTTCGTACTTTGCTCATTTGTCTTTAGAGGGTCTGCTGTTGGTGAAAATGTGTTGAAACAGGATTTTAAGTTTGAGCGGCGAGAACAGATGATACTGGAACAAGTTGAAATGAAGAGAATTAGACAGAGAAAAATAAAACCTAAAGCGACTTTGTCTTTAGGAAGAATGTTAAACGTCAAAATTTGCCAGTTTATTAAAACTGAAACTCGAACGCTCAACTTCCCAGCTCGTGTAACGAATGGATGAATCAAGCGTCTTCAGACAGATTACTCACCAAACATTTAGCTCTCCATCGTAGCCTGGAATTTGCTTACATCTTTGGCGTTTATTCAAAGCGCTTTTTTCCCATCCCTTCCTTTGTTGTACTTGGGGGTTACATCCAGGTCTAGGGGCTGCGGTGGGAGCAAAGTGTTATTTTTGCTTTAAGCCGCACTTTAACAACAACAATATAAGAAACGTGATGAAAGTTGAGCTGACCACAGTCCCTAGGCCCCCTGCCAGACCCGGATGAAGGTCACAGAAGTGGGAAAGAGTGGAGCTGAGCCTGCTGAGTGTCTCTTTTGTGTGAGAAACAGTTGCTAAAAAATCTTTGAATTCATGTGAATTGTATCTTTTGAGAAATGGACTGAACATTGATAAAGAGAGGAAAAAAGAGCAGTTAGTTTTGGACGACAAATCGTTGCTGTTGCTCTTGTTTCCAAGAGAATCTGGCCACAGAGAAAAAATGTGGCTCTCGAAAATTAATAGCTGGAAGCCCCTCCCCCTGCAGGAGCTGGACGCTAAAAAAACATTATTTGCGCCCAAAATCATAGGTCGGAAGTCCTCGACCGGAACCCCCCGTTTTAAGCTTTCGTCCTTTTTTTCCCCTTGACATACCTTAATGTAGAAACTACAGAATGTGCACAAAGAAGTTGAAGAATTTCTTCAAAGATAAAAAAATTCTAAAAATGTAAAAATGCATAAAAGGTATGAACTTAGAATTTGCTCAAAACCCCAATAGATGTCAAATTGGCTCAAAAAAGCTAGCATCTTGCTAAAATATTAACTTGACTCGGAATTAGGCCCAAAAACCTCAGTATTTGCCAAATTAGCCAAATAGTATCTTCCTTAAATACTAGCTTAACTCAGAATTTGCCCAATAAATTCCATTAGATGCCAAATTAGCCAAAAATGTTAGAAATGGTGCTAAAATATTAACTAAACTCAACAATAGCCCAAAAAACATTATTAGATTTTAAATTCTAAACTTAAAATTAGCCAAATTAGTCAGTCATATTAATGTCCTGAACATGTTGATACCAATATTGCAGAAATGGTTGAAAGTCTGTTTGAGTTTTTTACAGTCTAAAACACGTACGGAAGAGAAAGAAATAATACAGTCTACAGTCTTTTATAGTTCGGGTGGTGCCAGTGTGGAAAAACCTGACTCTCTTTAAAATAAAATTCCAAATCCTCCTCCATTTTTGTACCCTGTTACAGTTTGGCCCTAGCGATTACTGCTTGTGCATATCTGTGAGTAAGCGTGTTTTCCTTCCGAGCTTATTCCACACAGTTGGAAATCAATGTCCTGCACATTGTCAGCCACACAGCCCAGTGGAGCCTGGCAGACTGATGAAGGCTACGGAAATTTATGTCACAGGATTCTTGCACTCAAATTGACATGGTATGCATGAATGAGGCCTAATGTTGCATCAGGGAGTCCAAACAGAAATCAAGACGTTGTGGATTGTTGGTTTGGAAAAAAAAAGAAAAATTCATGGAGTTTCTAGCTTTGGTTTTAAAGCTAAATAGTTGAGTAATTTTGTCAAATAAAGAATCAGTTAAAGCATAAAAACCAAGCAGTGCCCTTTTGTTAGCATAAGAAGTCCGTAACATGTTTGATTTCGGATAGCTGATCTCCCATGAATGACTGAATGAAGACTTTTCTACAGCAAACAAATTACCAGACACAGTTTGTGGTGTTTATGTCTACTAGAGCATAAAGAAAATGCAGTGAGAAACTATTGTTTGTGTTTCTCTGAGTGATAAATTGACTATGTGTTGTCAGAAGTAAATCCCCCTCAAGGATCCGTTGTGTGTCATTCTGTATGTCTGGATTCTCTTAAGGTTTAAGCACAAATTTTCTGAAGTTACTCACCCGTCTGTCTTGGAGGGGGGGCTACTCCCAAGCTTTCAGACAATCTGCTCCTCGGAGTGGAACACGTGCACAAATAAACAGCCTGGAATTGGCATGCATGTTAGCAAAAACACGTTCAATCTGATATTTACATTTACGTGATAGAAATAACTAAAGCAATAAATATACATGAACATGGAGAGTAGCTGAATGCAAATATCAGCTGCTTCAGCAAAGAGAAAGGAGGGAAGTGGGGATGTTTCAAAGTTTAGCAAAACATTGAACAAGCAGTTTTTGACCTCCTGGATGTGTCCGCTTTGGCGTTTTCACTGAACTCAGAATGTTCCCACAATCCGAGGCAATCCAAGTTAGGACAAGTTGATCCCAACTATGCTGGACAATAACAAATGTATCAGAGTCGTGGGTTTTCAAGCTATGAAATTCCTATGTAAACGTACATATGTGCACGTTTCAGGCTTCTGCGTTCGAAATTGTTGCTATGCAAGTTCGGGGTGTGCTAAAATATCAATATTGCAATATATTGTGATATTTAGTCCTGTTACTGATTCTTGATGGGTTCTCACCAAGTATCAATCTTTTATTTTTGCTTGAAGAGGCTGTAAAAAGTTATATTTGTCATTCTTTGGAGGTTGATGGTAAGATTGACTGTCATGACCACCAATGTGCCTGGCAGCTACTTGAATTAATACATTAACACAAATTCATACAAAACAATTTTGCACTAATATGTGGCACTGCTGTTCATGTTTACTATTTTTAACACTGAATTTTACAGATAATTCCAATTCAATTGGTGTTAATACTTGTTAAAGACATAGTATTACTGATTTTAGCAGTGTTGCACAAAAGCATTTATTATTTGTTGCACAAAATAAATAAATGGGGATGTATTTTCCTCAAAAATATGTGATTTTCTATGTAATTTGAGTTATTAGTGATGATTTTTACCAGTATCGCGATATCGACATCGTGAGCCATATATCGCGTATCACATCGTATCATGAGACACCCAGTGAATCCCAACCCTAATGCAAGTTGTGTTTGACTGTTTTTAGGCTCTACGTACAAAATGCACATTTATACCACAGTCTAGGTGAATACTCGATTCTGATTGGCTGCTGCTACTCGTCGAACGGTTCAGGCCTCTGCGTCGTGCGCTAATTTCTCATTATTCAATTCAATTCAATTCAATTTTATTTATATAGCCCAATATCACAAATTCAATTTGCCTCATTGGGCTTCATGCCTGTAGTTTTAACAGATGCACAGATGGAGTCATAAAATATGCACAATAGGTAAAAACTAAACAGACTATAAAGAACGGTCATCCCTGTCCTTAGACCCTCCCTCGCGGTAAGGAAAAACTCCTAAAAAAACCTGAGTCAGGAAAAAAAGAAGAAACCTTAGGGATTCCCACATGAGGGAGAGATCCCATCCCAGGACGGACAGGCGATACCAGAACGGTTAAAGAAAAGTTAGCTGCTAAAACTGCATATATGAGTAGAGTTCATTCATATAGAGCTGAGGGACTTCATTGGGTATTATCCCTTACTTATTGAACACAAATTGAAAGTTTAACCAGGTTGAGCTTTGACTAATTAGGGAGTTGGATTGGTAGTGACGTATGAATGGTTTCTCTTTTACCGTATTTTCTGCACCACAGGGGGCGCCTTAATATAAGGCGCAGTCTCAATTAGGGGGTCTATTTCTGTTCTTAACTCATACACAAGGCACACCATAACTCACAACAGTGAGTTTAGTTAAATTGTATTCCACTATTAACAAACCACTTTTTATATTTTTAAATCAATCTTTGGTGTTTGAATTAAACAGCTGCATAATTCCATAATCTAACATGCCGTTTCCCACTCATTGTGTTTGGAGTTTCATTGCCAGGTGGTTGTTCAGCAATAAATCACCCGCATGCTTTCGGGACTGTAGGCATAGGCCAGGTAAAGGTTGCGCTCTGAAATGCTTGGAGATTTTTATGTGTTTGTTGCACTTAAGATGGGTTTTTTCAGTAACTTTAGATATTGTAAACTTTACCGCCATCCACATTGTTTCCCAGAAGCACAACTTGCCAGAATCACTATCTGTGACCCGCCTGTGTCCCTCAAAATGCTCACAGCGTGATCATCCAAGCACTTGTTGGATGATCACGCTGTCAGTGAGAAATGGTCTGACAGTCAATTGAGCGGAGATTTCCCAAAGTTGCACAAGAACATTTTACAGATTTTTCCACTTGGAAGACAGATTATTAGTTGCACGGACGTTTTTTTTGAAAAAATTTTGGGCTTGTAAGTGCGCCTTATAGTGCGGAAAATATGGTAATTCATGGAACTGTTTAAAAATTGGTCATGGAAAAGAAATAATAATTGTGGTTTGTACAAATGACACAAAGTCTTTCATATATCAGAATAACAATAAAAAAAGAAGAGGACACCCCTACCTGCTCGTACAGTGTAAACACCATATGCTTAAAGAACGTTCAAGAACGCATGTCACATGCCTGGTATGAATGGTAGCACCACATCTTCTCTTGAATGAGTTTTTTATAGTGAGCTTCAGAAGATATTTCAAAGAACATCTGAAATCCATCACTATCAAACGAAAGACCCTAAACTTTGAAGCAGACATTGTCTTACTCAAACATGTAATAAAGTTCAACATAAATGATCTAGAATACTGCGAGCAGGTCAAATGTTGAAAAACAGCAGAAGCACCGAATGCTCTGAATCCCTTCTTTATACCACAGCAATCCGGTATAAGCACCATATTTGTGCTGAGACAGCCTGAACATCAGCCAGAGCAATTGCACTTTAGGACTTCGGCAGTATTATGGTACCAGGACTGATCTGTTCCACTACACTACAGGCAGGGTGTAATTGGAAAGGGTTTGAGGTTATGAGGTTATAAGCCAAAGGATTGGCCTGCCAAGAAGCACAGATGCGCCACGTACAGTCTAGTCTGTGGTATAAAGGATTGGAATAAACGGGATTGGCCTGGTGACCTGAAGCCATGTGTTCTAGCTCTGTGCACACACCATGGAGCTATGTTCTTGTAGTTCATACTGGATTACAAGTTGGGGTTACAATGTTTGGGTCTACCAAAATTGGTTGAATTTTGCCACCTAAGCGAAAGCTTCTAAAGAAAGACATCTGCTACACATCACACTTAAATCATAAAAAATCGAAAGTCTTTTTTCTTTTGAGGTCAACGATTTTTGGCTATAAGTCACTAAACGCATTCTGTTCTGTCATGCTGAAATCTGCAAGTGTCACAAGCTTGAAGTCAGGAGGCCAAAGGGAAATGAGTTTCCACGCCTCTGACGCACTTTAATGTGAACTGATCTTTTCAAGACACAATCCATCTGGAGTTACACAGTGAATCTGTGCCGCTCTTGCTGTTTGATTTTTTTTTTTATCGTGCAGAGTAACAGCAATGAAAATGCTGTGTACTCAGTTGCTCTCACAGCATGGAGGGGTGGGGGGGGGGGATTCAAAGGGCTACTTTGAAATCAAGCATGGTGAAAAGTAATCAAACCAAACATGGAGCTTTTCTTGTCTGCACAGTGCAGCCAGAGTTATTCTGTATACTGAAATTAAATTTAAGATGAATCTTATGTCTTTACCTCTGGATTATCTGCTCACACAAGAAACAACAGCCATGTTAATGTACTGTAAATGTTTATTTCAGCAAACTAAAAGCTGTGGTTAGATGAACTGTGCATCTTGTTTTTGTTTGAACTTTTGAGAAACTGTTAAATGATGATGAAAATAGTCATTGAAACTACTCATGAGGCGTGGACAAGAAATAGCAAACTTATCGTCATATCAGCCTGTGCAAAACAAGGCATAAACTGTGCCAAATGGTTACCTTAAATGCTTACACGCTTAATAGGACAATCTTATAGCAGATTGGAGTATTTTTAGCAAATGAAAGTGTCCTTGAATTTGACCAATCAGATGAAGCCCTTTTAAGTTAGATGCGTAGATGTGTAGACAAGGGTATGTTAACTTTTATATAAATGAAACAGTGGCAGTCAAATGGAAATGATGTACAAGTTTTTTTTTTTTTTTGCTAAATGTTTAATTATTGGATAATTTATGTCATCATTGCAATATTGATCACTGATATCACATATCACAAGTTTATCTCATGCCATGCAGCCTAGAAGGTCATCCACTCTTTCAAACCTTTGTTGCAGACCTTGGTTGATAAAATAAATAAATCATTCTAAATTGATCTAAGCTTAATAGATCAATAATGGATCCATAAAAGTAGAGATCAGTCTAGCACATAAAGCTAAAGTCTGCTAGCTTGATTTGCTAGCTTGATTTTAACATATATGAGGATTTCCCAATGCTAAGGAAACGAGACTTCATTGTGTGTGTTTGTCTTCTAAGCACAGAAGTATGTTTTAAATATTTCTTTCTTTAACCAAATGGTTTCTCTAACAAATGTGCTGTAATTTCCTCTTTTCTTGTTATACCTTCAATCAATCTTTCTGCTTTTACCCATTACAGAATTTTGGACGTAAAACTCAATTTTCATTGAATGAATAAGATTCTTTAAAAAAAAATGTTGCCTCATTTGGCATGGCACTGAGTGAAAACTGACAGTTAAATGGATTGTCGTCATCATGACTGTGTTATTATGAACAAGCAGTCGGGGATTGAAAAGCTTTATTTCATGCTTGGCAGACTTGTAAATGAAGGCATGTGTGGTGGTGAGAAGAGATCGGTTGTGTGTGTCTGGGGTGCAAGTGTGTTCAGCAAGAGGCGACGAGAGGGTTTCATGAATCACTGTTTTTTTCTGTCTGTGTCTTTGCTATGTTCTACCATTTTTTTTTTCTTTTTTCGCAGCACATTTACATTTCCTAAATTGAGGAAAGTCTTTGTGCTCAGATATGCTGTTATTCAGCAGACTGCTTCTTATTTATGATGGTTATGCATTATCGTTTCTTGAATATTAGCATTCTTATAAAAACATTATTTTCCAGCATTAAGATGCTGACATACATGACATTCCCATCTGTTCCCCGCTTACCGCAGTCCTGTGCACAATCTGCACAGTCGTGGTTTGTCGTGTTCAAAAAAATAAAAAGGTGCAGCCGGGGCTACAGTTTAAGCTTGGCTGCAGCAGTTTAACAGAGGTCAGCACTGGATGTGAGCCAGAGTCAGTATCTTATATAAACCACCGCTGTTAGGAATGTGTCTGGGCATACTTTATAGGAAAAACACACTTACGTACACACACTCGAAACACACAAGGATCATTGGTACTTTCTTTGTCCTGTGGTGCTGATGTTTTCTGAAAACACAGACTTTTTCCTGACAGTTCTCAGTCTTTTTTATCACCTATCTTCATGTGGATGAGATGCAGACAAGGAGATGGGATAACAGACAGTCACAACAGTGTGTAAAGTCATTGATAATAACAGGCGAGAAGGTAGAAAACTCCACCACTTATAAAAAGAAAAGGAGAAAATTTGTTTTTACGGTCATAATAGGCTGTTTCGTCCAGTCATTGTCAGTCCAGGTCCTCTGTAGAAGTTTTTTGGGTGTTTATTTTATTCTTAAAATATTTGTTTATCTGTGAAAGTTTTCCTCTCTACCTTACTGTACTTTTTGCATACTTTTTGTTTTCCCCGTGATTTATTTCAGCTCTTTGTCATGTGTTTTATCATATATTGGAGCATTCTGAGCCTGAAGGATATCAGATGATACAACAAAAGTGATCCACATTTTATTATTTCAAATATTTAACCCTTTGACGCCTAATTTATTTCCAACAAAAAAAAAGAAATTGTACTTACTGTTTTGCTTTCAAGTAGATGGTAAATTAAGCTAAGTTTGGAGACAATACGGTTTGATGTGTATTTGCATCAATAGGCCTCAAGAGGTTAAAGGTTAAGACGTGCTATATTCTAACTATAGAATTTAGTATTCCAGATGATAGTAAGAGGAACATGTTTGGTTTATTTGTGCTTGTGGGAACATGCTGGTTTCACTACTACTTCTCCATAATTTTTATTTGTAGTTAAAAGTATAACTATTATGTACGCTGTAGCATTTAACAGTGGCGGAGCTACGAGGGACAAAAGGGGGCAGCTGCCTCCTAGCAAAAAGCTTCACTCCCACTTGTCTCCCCCAGGTTTTGAGCTAATATTAGTAAATGAACTTCTGAAATAATTTTAATAATACCTACAAAACTGTTTGAAATACACATTTTTGATCCTTTCATTTGCATCGGCCTTCCATTCTGCTGTTCTAAATTGCCACCCTTCCAGAGTCTTCTGCCCCCCTCCTGCTCCCCTACATAAAATGTTCCAGCTCCGCCTCTGCATTTTTGCATTTGCAGAACTCAGTTTTAAAGTTAGCATTGACTTAGCTCTTCCAGGATTGGAAGCAATTGTTGAACTTAACTGAACTCAATGCTGTCATTTCCATATGAACCTTCACCTCAGAATGGAAAGACGGGCTGCTGAAATACTTTTTTGTCTGTCGGCATCATGTGCTATTACAGGCCTGCTTTCCAGATGACTTTAAGCAAACTTTAAATGTGCTTTCATGTGGCTTTCTTGCAGTGTTTGATTTTTTTCTGGTTACTCCTGCATAAAATCCAGCTTTGAGAACTGCGAAGGTCTGCGGACAGACACTCCTGCCTCTGTGGTGAAGATTGGAGGTCCTTACTGCGTTGACTTCTTTGTAGTGTCATTCTACTAGCATAACCAGTAAGGTTGATATTTCAGACAAATCATGCATTATGTGGTACAAGCACCACATACCTTGGAATTCCCGCTTACAAAAAAAGCATGTTAGCCATAAAAAAGTCAAATAATGGCAACTATTTTGGATTTTAGTGTTTTTCTGAAAGCATGTTAGCCACACGAAAAATCCAAAATGAATAATTAAATATTTAGATTTTTCTCATGGCTAATGGACTTTTCTCATGGCTAACATGCTTTCTGAAAAGCAAGCCATGAGAAAAAAAAATGGCTAATGTCCTTTTAGAAAAGTACATTAGCTACAAAACAGAAAAAAAAAAATGGCTAACGTGTTTTCATAAAAGCAATTTAGCCGCAAGAAAGAAAAAAAAATAGCTGACTTGCTTTCCGAAAAACACATTAGTCATGAGAAAAATCTTCAATGGCAGCCAAACTGTTACAAAAATATTAAATGTCTATTGCCCCAGTCTCAACAACATAGACTGTTCATGAACAAAATGCACTCCTTAAACTTGAGGGGTACCTACTGAATACTCTTATATGTATATTAAATACATGATATTATATTTTAAAATCTTGGACTTTTCTTGTGGCTTACATGTTTTTAGCTACCAGAAAAATCCAAAATGCTAGCCATTTTCAAGCTTTTTTTCTGAAAGAGTGAATCCAAAGGAAGACCCCTGTAGGATTTACTGCTTCATACTTTCTTGTTGAAATAAAAAAAAAAAAAAAACATTTTACAAGTTGTTTTAGATTTGACTTTTTTAGAAAGCTTAAAAAATGCATTATTTTGGATAAGAATTAGACAATAAAAGAAATATATATATAAAAATTTAAAGAGAAAACATAGTTAATTTTAAAACAACACATTAAACAACAGAAGTATTAAATTATTAAAATATGACCAAAACAAGTAGCCTTTAGTTTCATTTCTTTTAAATCACACCTGCAGCATCGACACTCCGGATGTGAAACTTAGTCAACTGTAAGCAAGATCCAGTGGTTAAAAATAGACCTCCTTGTAACCTGAATTTAACAGGTAGCCGGTGAAAAGAGGCTAAAAACAAGAGTCATGTGATCTCCCTTGAGCAAACTCCGACAGCAGCAAGAATTTACGGACTTCTTTTGACACTTAGATTGCACACAGGTGCACGTAATTGAACTAATTATGTGACATCTGAAAGTAATTGCCAGCACCAGATCTTAATTAAAGGGAGGCAAGCAGAGAGAAAATATATATGCAGGAACTGCTTTTATCTTTGTTTTAAAGATTTTGCTTTTCTTGTGATTCACTCTAAAATGTGTTTTTATTTTAAGTTTTCATTAAGTTTTCATTACATACTATATAGGTCATAGGCCTTTACTACAGTGATGAATGTTGTCATGACATTGTGTGATTACTGGTCAGAACTTTCAGGATCTCTATTAATGATTAACTCGTACTATCCTTTTTAATAAGAAAAATAGCCTGTTTTAAGAGAGTTGGGACAGAATGTGTTTGTTTGAGGTTGCCCTCATATAAGTGTGAAAGTTTTGAGAATCCTAGTGTTGATGTTTAATTACAGCAGATGGGACAAAACCTTGTTGGAAAATCCACGTTCAGAACAAAAAATCCTATTAGTCTAGATATCAACATTAATCCTTCATTTTCAACCTTTGTGTGTAATATTTAATAATTCCACTAGGTGCAGCATTTTAATATTTCAATTTTTGTTTGTTTATTGAAATGTAACACAATAATGGATGCGTGGGCAAAGAGACTAGTTGTTACATTTTATTGTCATTATGCATACAACCTTGGCCTTTTAACCCCCAAAAAACCCTTTTTAAATTCATTATCATGTCTTTGTTTTGTGTTTGCAACTATGCCTTTTTCTGCTCTTGAACTCGATGACAGTGAAACAAAAAAGGATAACAGAAATACATCTTGACAGATGATCTGAAAACAAGGTCACTTGTCTCTGCTCACTACTTCTGGGTGTATGTGTGTGTTTCAGGGTTTCATCGCAACGAGGATTTGAAAGCCATTGATGTGCTTCCCATCCTAAAAGAGAAGGTCGCCTTTCTTTCAGGTCAGTATCAGCAGCCATCCTTGATGTTTTACTGAAAATGAAGTCAACGTTAAGCATGCTTTCAGTGAGAAGAAAGCTATGTACAGACCATTGGCTCAATGCGGATTCTATAGCGTGAATGATGTTCACACTGGAAAAGCAGGGAGGGGCTTCTTTTCTCAACCTACAGTTGGAAGAGGCTTTGCAAATAACAAGTTTCACAGATATTGCAGATCTTGCTTCAGGCTTTTTCTTTCACAACTCTATTCCGATATATTGGTACAATATAATTCCGCCCAGGCACAAACCGCAAATATTAATCTATCTTGCATGATCAATTTTCAAACAGTTGGTACTTCCATGAATTAAATGGGTTGCCACCACAACCAAGTCCCTAATTACTGGTAGTCAAAATGTGACCTAGTTTAACTTGCAGAATGCATTTAATGGCCACGTATTTTGTATTTGTACCTACATAAACTTGTGTTAACGCCAGGGTTTTAAGTGTTGAAACCCATCACGTGCGTTTGCACTGATTTTTCATTGGAAGTGGATACTTAAATGCCCGTTACATGGGACTGTGTTTACATAGCTTAATGCAAAGTTCACACAGAGGATGTTTAGCATGTTCTTGAATATGCGTTTAGCATATGGTGCTCACACTGGACTGTCACTACCAATACTTGCGCTTGTCTACCACCTACAGTTGGAAGAGATGGAAGAGGCTTGGTGCAAAATGCGACAGTGGTGTAAATCTGGCAAATCTTGCTACAGTTTTTTTTTTTTACATCTCTATTTCACAGCTCAATGTCAATATTCTGATATATGAAAAAATTGTTATAATGGTATATTATTGTTATATAACTGTTGTCATATCTCATACAATTCTGTCTGGCCACAAAAGCAAATTATTAATTTCTACGGTTTCTGTGAATTAAAGGGGACAACATCCAAATGTCACTACCAAATTTAACTTGCATGCCTGTTCATTGGCCGTAGAGTTGTGAAAATTCTAGAACGCTAGAGTATTGAACGTAGTAGCCCAAAACGCATTTCTCTGTTTGTTTACATTGACTTGTTTAAGAGTATAGATTTTAGCTAATAGATTTAATCACTTCTTGGAAAATAATTATTTTGAGATTGCTTTTTTGTAAATGTTGTGTTTTTTTACGAGAAGTAGGACTAATATTTTATCTTGTGTTTTATCACTATGACTCATTTAACTCCTGATCTTCACTTTGACTTACAAGAGTCATGAACAGTCCATGTGTTTATGAGAGACCAAATGAAAATTCACTTTTCTACAACATGCTTTCTAATATTTTCCCTGGGTTTACGTTCTTCAAATGTAGATTTTTGTCTTTTATTTAAAACAGAAAAGACTGAATTTCGCCAATAGTTACATCGTGTAGTGTAACGCCATTTCATTTCCATCCAAAAGGTGGCAGAGACAGACGTGGAGGTCCAATTCTCACTTTTCCAGCACGGAGCAACCATGACAGAATACGACCCGAGGACCTGCGTAGGCTTGTAGCATATTTGGCTACTATTCCAAGGTACGTGCACTGACGTCTACAGACCAAAGAGTAGAGATTTTATTTCTCTTGTTCCCACTCAACATAGGTGATCCATCAGGAGCACATAGATGTTAAAGGGGTCATTTGTTTTTTTTTGTTAAAACCAAAACCAGGTGCATTCTTGGAAACTAAATTCCTCCATTTAGTGTTTTTATAACAGTCTAATTTTGAGGTCTACACTCAAGATGCCTATATTCTATTTAAAGCCAAGTAAAAGAACAGCTCTCCTGTGCATGAGCTGGTGACATTTGATGGTCTTGTGGGCTTCATTTGGTGTAACCCTTCTGCTACCTTAGGCATGTTTACATTAAAAGTGGGGTCATCTGGCAGACATCAAAACCAATTCACCTTTGTCCACCCTTGTCATGGGAGTTATCACACATCAAACCAAGGGTAGGGTCATCTGGACCCCATAAGGGTTAAAATGAGACTTCAGTGGTTAAAATCAATAATCTGGTACTAAAATGATCTCTTAAAACTCATTGTTGAGGTAACAGAAGGTTCTCTTACCAATTGTGATGTGAACTTTAATGCAGTAAAAGAGTGATGTGAAAAGGCAAACTCCCCTTTCTTCATTTTGTACATCCCCTTAACCTTCTTCAAAATGGCCAAACACTGAGCTCCATCTTTGTTGGTGTTGCACTTACGAAGGATAAGGGTTTCAAAGAAATTAACCTTTTCCCCTTGATTTGAAACAGACTTCTCCACCCTCTTTCTCTCAGACCCATAACAAACACACCATATTGTTTTTTTTCTGTGAACTTTCCCACCTTGGATGGATTTGAAAAACCGAGAAACAAAATCCAAGACCACAAGGTGCTCCTGCAATGGTTTTAGTTTGGATTTGGTGTTCGCCGCCCCCCACTGCTTTTTCCCCTAGAAATACCTGGAAAACATCGCTCCGGGCTGTCCTGCTTGGAGTCAGTAGTGATTAGCTTGGAGGGCGGTATCCATTCTCATGTTTTGCTGCCTCCCGTATCAGCGCTGCCCTTGCTAAAACGGTGCAGATGCTGTGATCCTTTCTCGTTCTCACAGCGGCGTTCCGATTTGTCTGGAAGGGAGAGGTTGTCCAGATCAGAAACAGGATGTTTCACTGCTCTTCAAATGTTCAAGGCAGAAACAAAACCTTTTGATGCAATCGTTACTCAAAACATGAATGCTTTCACCTGCAAAAACCTTTCAAACTCTGTGGGATATTAAGCTCTGAACACGATTGGATCCAATTAGAGTATTTAATTTGACGTTCTACAAAATATTACATAGCTAAAGCAGAGGATTGCAAAATCTTGAATAAAAAAGTAAAATGTATATATGAGAATATTTTAAATAAGTTGTCTCGGTTTACTTCTGATTCTAAATTTTTATGCATAATATGTTGGTGTTTTGCTTCTTTAAATACCGCCATTGTGTTTACAGTTTGTGATCTCAAAAAAAAAAGTAAAAAAAAATTATATGAAATACTTTATGGAACACCTCCATTTTAAATTATTAATTAGTTTATTTCAAGCTTTTTTATGGCTTAAAGAAAGTGGGAATAAGCAAACTTTTATACAAAAAAATAGCTTACTTAATCATGATCTTTACAATTGTTTTGTCATTTTTTTTTAAGTGTTCCTAGTGGTCATTTAAATATGATTATGCCGTTTTTAGCCAAAGTTGTGAAATTTGTCATTTCTTATGACATAGTTACAGCAGAGCGGAAGTAGTTCATTAGAAATTTTCCTTTAAGTTTTGGGTGAGGCCGTTGGTGCAGAGTAAACCCCCCCCCCCCCACTTCCCATCATCCATCTTTTTACGCGCTCTCCCGCTAGCTTAAATCCCCTCTACACCCAAACCAAAATCAATGATGCAACAACAATGGCGAGCAATATTGGGTGCGTTAGAATGGAGTGGAGATTCTACTTCACATCTACAAGTTTTTTCAAACTGCATTATTGTGTCTGATTCACAACAATTTTTTTTACTACTGAGTAATGCAATTTTAAGCTTAATTTTCTTAAAAATATGTCCTCTATTTTCTAAAAAGCGATTTTCATTGGAGAGGGTCTTTAAGAATTCTGTGTAAACGTACAAAAAACAAATACTTAAGTTATAATATGTGTATTGGTCCATTTTGTGGTACTTTTTTTTGTACTTTTAATAAAAAAAACTTGGTTCATTACCGCTTAAACTAGTCTTGGCTCAGTATGTGCTACTTAAATGAAAAGTTTAGCTTTCTAGAAAAAGCAATGAGGCTTCAAAGTTGTCCTCAATGTTGACAAACTGTATTTACGACGCTTGAGGCTCCAAAAAGAGTCCCAAAATCCAGCTTGTTCTCTTTAACCTTGTTTTTATATTTCTAGTCTAAATATTTCTGCCTTGGTACTTCTCAGTTTCTGTGCCCCTCTCCTCTTTCAGCTCAGACTCCCTCCCTTGCTCTCCTCTCCCTCCTCTCTCCGTTCTGTTTTTCTGCACCATTCGTCCGCCAATCTGTTTTCAGTAAGTGAGGTCAGAGCAGAGATAGAGCAGGAGAGCTTGTGTCCGTTCCCATCTCCTAGCTAGACGCGTTCAGATTAAAGCTTTAATACAGAGAAACAACCTTTTATGGAGGTTTACGGCAGCACCACTCCTGGTAAGTGACGGCGATAAGCTTAAGGCTTTCATGTGTTCGGCTCTTCTTTTACCTCTCTTAATTGCCATGGAGGAGAAGAGCCCTTAAGTTTACAGCTCTAGCACATCTATCTGTCTATAAATATTAGAATGACACATCTGACTTCTTCTTTGCAGTGAGGAGGTGGCCAGACATGGCTTCACCGTCATCGTGGACATGCGTGGTTCTAAATGGGACAGCATCAAACCGTTGCTGAAAATCCTGCAGGAGTCTTTTCCTTCCTGTATCCACGTTGCCCTCATCATCAAACCAGACAACTTCTGGCAGAAACAGAGGACCAACTTTGGCAGTTCCAAGTTTGAATTTGAAGTGAGTGTTTTCTCTATTTCTAAGACAGTTTTTTTCGTTTTTTTTTTTTTTTTTTTTTTTGCATACAAACTTTTATTTACGGCTTTTTTCTCTGACAGGAATTCTGCTCAGTTTAACAAAGCTGTTAGCTGTACTTTAATTGGACTGTTGCTCTGTGACAGTGAAGATTCTGTCCCATGCGGGTATGTGTAGCCGGTATATTTAGTCCCGACCCAGTTACTATGGAGACGGGATATATAGGACATGGCAAAAAAAAAAAAAAACTTTTATCTCAGCTCTGGTTTGTTCGGCTCTGAGAAATGAGTCGTTCCAAAAGTTCTGCATCTAAGACAGGTGCAGTGAAACCAAGGTCATAGCTGCTCCTACGCTACGTTCACACGAGGCAGTAAACATGCATTCTCGAACGTGTGCTGAGCCCATTGACTGTATATGAGGACTGGACTGAGTGACCCCTCCCCCTTTGACGTTCCAAACAGGAGTACCCCAAGTATCCCAAAAAGCAAAAATACCACAGACCTCTATTGAGAAATAAGCAATAATTACTCAGTCAATATTTTCGTCAAAATAACTACTTTTTCTCTGCTATATCTTTTTAACATGTTCTTGGTAATCATATTTTTTTCCACAATATTTTTGCTTTACTGCAAGTTATAAACTGGCCAATCAGATGCCTTAATGAAAGTAGGTGGTGTCACAAACCTGTTGATTGACAGATTCTTTTGAGCCCATTTTCCGTGGAAAGGGTGTGGTCTACCAACATGCTCACTCCTGAGTAGAGAGAGGAGTGGCCAATAGAAATGCTGACTCAGACCGACTCTGACCAATCACTCTTACTGATGACGTCTGGTTCCAACATGGCTGCTTTGACTGAATTGACTTCAGAACCAGAAAAAAGTAATTTTCTATGGGGGACGTCACACTGACTCAGTCCAGTTCACTATATAATCAGTGGTTTAATCCAAATTTTAATCTAATGTCAAAGTGGTGCAAATGTGTTCTTCTTTCAAAGCTCTATTCCCATATTTGACTGTCTTGAAGTCATATAATTTCGGCCAAACACAAACTGCAAAGATTAATTTCTCCTCCTTGATCAATTTTTAACCGGCCAACCATGAATGGACTTAATCCATGCATCACTATCAAATCCGAATCCCTAATTAGTCAAAGTTCCAATTAGTTAAACTTGCAGTGACTGCACATTTTTTGCATTTGAAGCCCAAAAGAAGTCCAAGAAACTTGTGTAGCTATGTGTGGATGGAGTTTGTATTTGAAGTGGCCGCTTGAACACCCGTTGTTTAGGCCAGTATGAACATAGCTTTAGACTGGCTGCAAATTCAAGACTTGGAAAGAAATAAGCATGAGCTCAGGTAGTGTTAATCTTTCACAGCAGTCTTTCTAGACTGCTAATGTTTCATTTATTAATGTTAAAATTTGCAGTTTTTACAATTTACAAGAAAATATTAGTACCATCATGTATTTTTGCTACGTCCTTTTAACCAAATGAGATAATGATTCTTCTGCTCCTTTCCATATGTTTTTGGCACGTAAAAACTCAATCACACTTTCAGCGATTTCAGCAATCTTGGTATCAAAATGTTCAGCTCGTTCAGGACATTACTTTTGGTATTTATAAACTTTAGTTTTTGAAATTTTGAGCAAAATATGCCCCATAGGAAATGAAAAAGAAAGTCTTCAGATTCAGTATTTAAGTAGATTAGCAACAAGTATTTAAATATATCCATGGGCTATGTTTTAATCTTATATAGTAATTTTCAAACAATTTTGAGTTTAGCTAATATTTTAGCAACATGCTAACGTTTTTGGCTAATTTGTTATCTACTGGGTTTTTTTTAGGCTGATTTAGAATTTAGTTTCTATTTTATGAGCAGGCTAACATTTTTTTATAATTTGGTTCACAGGAAATTTAGGCTATTTTGGAGTTTACAG
>NC_050527.1:13597065-13605708 GCF_002922805.2 Oryzias melastigma
ACTGGAATCTATTGGGGATTTTTAAGCAATTTTACTTCTAATTATTCAGAAATGTAGGTCAACTTCAGTGCTATTCTATAGCTTTTAAATGAAATTTCCAGTCTTTCAGCAAATATAACATTTTGCAAATAGCTTTTGCATTTTCAGCAAACCCTTCAGCAATTACAGTAAATAGCTTCACCATTTTCAGCAAAAAAGTTTCAGGATTTTCAGCGACTACTTTCAGCAGAATAAATTCACACTAGCATTATCGCAGGGAAATTTTCTAATAATTAACTGTTTTTTCCAAAGTTTCAGACTAAATTGTTTTCAAAGATGAATTTTAACAACGCGTTTGCGATTTTCGTCCAAAACAGGAATATGATATCAGCTCAGTTTGTCAGTTCAATTTTTTTTGTTATTGTTATGTCTGCTGTCTCAATTCTTTTTTTTCTGTGTTTCCTTCTTATTAATAATAACATGAATGTTGTTGAAGGGAAAGCCTTTTCGTTACACCTATCCGACCAAATGACCCATAGAGCAGCTTAACGCTCTCATTGGGTTCATTGTTTCGGTTCAACCATAACAAATATTTTATGTTTTTTTAAGCTAACGTTTAAGAAATTAGCTACTTATTCGCTGCTTCTTCATTTCCTTTTTAAAGTACCTTTTGGTTTCTTGTATTACATTTATAATGTATGTGTTTAAACTGTTTTTTTTTCCCCAGACGGTGATGGTCTCATTAGAGGGCTTAACCAAAATAGTGGACCCATCGCAGCTGACGGCTGACTTTGAGGGCAGCTTAGAGTACAACCATGACGACTGGATTGAGGTTTTAATGCTCAGGATTCTTTATTTCATACTTTGGAATAATTGTATCTCATTAAATCTTTTTTAATAAGACTTAATTTGCTCCAGTAGAATCTCCAATTACTCCTGTCCGTCCTTCCAGGTGCGACTATCATTCGAGACCTTCGCCAGTGATGCAGCGAGGGCTTTGTCACGCCTGGAGGAGCTCCAGGAGGTCCTGTCCCAGCGTGATCTCCCGCGGGACTTGGAAGGAGCCCGCCGCCTCATGGAAGAGCATGCAGCGCTGAAGAAGAGGGCCACAAAGGCGTCCATAGAGGAGCTTGACACGCAGGGCCGACGGCTGCTCCAAAGACTACAGTCACATACCGCAGGGGGTGGAAACAGCGGTGAAAGCGGATACAGCAACCGCGGCGTGGGGGCCAGCGGAGATTCCAACGACCATCACCATGGGCTCCAGGGTTACGCCGACGCGCACAGCCTAGTGGCTAAAGTTACGGCTTTGTTGGATAAGCTGCATGGGACGCGGCAGAACTTGCAGCAGCTCTGGCACATGAGGAAGCTGAAACTCGACCAGTGTTTCCAGCTGCGGCTGTTTGAGCAAGATGCTGAGAAGGCCAGTTAATTCCCCTTTTTTCCATGTTTCATGTGCGTGTGGTGCTGCCGACTTCATAAAGAGTTAATAAATCTGGCTAATAAGATCCTGACTGACTCTAAAGCCATGGCTAATAGGTTTTTAAGCGGCTGTACACTTCCAGTTGATTCATGCACAATACAAACACCCCTATTAACTTTAAAACATTACATTTCAATTTTTATTCCTCTATGCACCAAATAGTAGAAAAACTTAAACAGGGCAAATTAATGGCTATAAAATATTAACTTTCTTATTTTATTCATCTTTATAATTCTACTATGTTTTTGGCCAAACGAGTGGATCCATTTCCAAAAAAAATTGCAACAAAATTGACTCTCACGTGATGACTTTTCTTCAGAAATCTGTATTTTCATGAAAGTGTAAAAGTTTGTCATTAGTATTGGTACACATTTCAGCTAACACGATTTATTCTCCAATTTTCAAACACATAATAAAAAAATTTTGAAATGTCTACGATTAAACTTACCAGCATTCTCTCCATCTGTTCTACATGCAGATGTTCGACTGGATTATGCACAACAAGGGCCTATTTCTCACCAGCTACACCGAAATCGGGGGGAACCACCAGCATGCTGTTGAGCTGCAGACGCAGCACAACCACTTTGCTATGAACTGCATGGTAAGGCACTGTTTTCTTTTTTTTTTTTTTTTATTTGGCAACATTGACCGAAAAACTCATACCTTTGCTCATAAATCAGCATTAACTCCATATTTTGCCATTTATCAATTTTGTAATAACTTGCACTACCATGTATTGAAAAAGATGCCACACATACATCACTACCAAATCAGAGTCTCTGATTTTAAACTTATCTTGCAAACATGATTTTGTTCTGGCGACTGCAACAGCTACCGTTTATTCTTATTTTTAAGGTTTAATAATAGGTGAAACAATTTGGAAAGCTTTTTAAATGTCAGTTTTGAAATATAAAATGTATATTTTTTGTTTGCGTATTGCTTCAAAAGGCTTCTAGTTCATTAAAAACATTCCTCCATTAAAGGAGCTCAAATATGATTAATTTCTGTTACAAACCTACAAAATAAAGAACAGCACAGACTGAGTAGCTATTATGTGCAATTCTATCAAATTATTTTCCTTAATTTTATTTACTGCTACTTTGAGAGTGCAGTTCTCCCAATGTGCAGCATTTTAGGCTTAACTGTATGCAAATGAAGCTTTTTAAACCCAGTTATCCAGTGAGGAAGCTTTGCCATGTGGGTTTGTTTGTTTTCTATATTAAACATTGGTTCTGCCTCCCAAACAGTCTGCTTGAAAACAGAGGGATCCAATTATAACAGCCTCCTAAACGATTTTTTGTTGCCTTTTTAGTTTTAAAGTTTACATCTCCTCTTTTTTCCTGCCACATGAATAAAAAACACCCACAACCTTGTACTGAAAAATAGCCCACATTTGGCAAACATGTGGAAAGCTGTTTAAAAGGAAAATGACAAAAAAAACCATCAGGTTTTGCCCCTCTTTTACCTCTTTTGAGTTTTTTTATTTCACAGCTATGAACTCTTTTTTTTTTTCTAAAGGCCAGTAAAGTTTTTTTTTTTTTTAAAGTGTAAACATTCACTTTTACAGGGTTTGTGAGCCTCATAAGTTTGCTGTTTTACATATATCCCCAGTACAAACCGTTTAAATGATAAGACAAAAACTACATTCAATACAGGGATAATCAAAAATACCACAAAACAAGTCAGGTAAAGTCTGAGCAGCCCTCCATTCTTCCACAGGATGTTGTGTTTCCTCTTCCTGTTGCCTGCACAGCTGAATGGAAAAACACTTAGTCATATTACAATCTAAGATTACATTTAACCTTAATTTGAAATAGCATGTAATATCTGACATGAAAATAACAAAAACGTAGCAGCTATTGTATGTTTCTCAGTTAACGAATTATGTCACGATTGGAATATAAGAAAATTGAATAAAATGTGTATTATTTTCTTAGTATTGTATAAAATTGACACATTTGCACGTCCTAAACTTGCTAAAGTCCTTGGGTATCTATTCTTTTATGCAAGCATTATGCGTCCTGCATAACTCAGTGGATGTAATGTTGTTGTCCCGCCCGTCAAAAGAGACGCACTGGAAATACAGTTTGTTCTTGACACATTTTTTAGAGATATTTGATGACAAAATGTGTTTAATTTGGACTTTTTGTATTAATATACCAGCAAAAACTAATGAATTGTTTAGTAAAAGAGCAACAAAATAGGTCATTGATGTGCTATTTGTGAGATATTTTCCACTCATGTTGATGTTAACTACATTCAATTTGGGTATTTTACATTTATTTTACATGTCAACTGTTTGCACCGACTTTAAGTGGTTAGTGCAGTCACATACATAGCTGTCATACGCAAAACTTTATTTTATTGCCTCCTGTTTTATTAATTTTTCAGTCATTGATCCTCACAAGTCTTTTTTTTCATAGTTTTATTCCTACTTTTATAATAAACATTATTTACTGGTCACCATCAGGCTTCTGGATGAATTATCTCAAAGACTTTAGATGAAATTGACTTAATTCCACGTATTAAAATGTATTTTGAAGAATTCTACTGGAGCTGAAAACTGGAACAACATTCCATAAAAAATAACATTTGATTTATTTATTACAAAAATGAGATTTTCAGTCCAGGATTGGTCCTTGTATTATGTGACTCTAAATGAAAGCTGCTCTACTGCGCTCCTTCCCACTTTATCTATTTCTGTCTGTTGCTCTGCTGCTCGGTGGCTGTCTCATGCCAGCATCCGAGCGTCAGAACATTCTTCTCCTTGCCCTCAGCTCCTCTTTTCTCATGCTCAACACGCATCAGTTCAGGATTAAGAATTGGCCCTGCTGTTATTGAGTTGCCCTGTAACCTCTCTCTTTCCAAACCAGTCTCATTCACATGAGCGTCTCGGAGGTCCCAACTCTTCCTTTAAAAACCTAAAATCTTCTGCATCTGAGCTGCTTATTGTGCCTTTGTGGAACCTCTAATGGGATTACAGTGGGATACTGTGCACTTTGAAATGCAGTAGTTTGCCTGCTGTTGGGAAACCACTTGTAGGCCTTTACTGTTTTTTATAAACCAGTCTTTATCTTTGAATAAATTAAATAACCTAAATTTTGTAACACTCCAAAACTACATTCAAATGAAAGTTATATTAAAAAAATACATGTTTATTAAAAATTATCTGTGGAATTATTGTCTAAGCTTGAGTCTAAGTGCTAAATGCCCATTGTTGTAATGAAATTACAGAAATTAAGAGTCGTAATGGGCTCAAGGAGCAGCAACTGAACAGAATAATAAAAGACACTCTTGTTAGTTAAAATTTGCTGATTCATGCCTATCTACACAAAACAACCTTTACATACAGGCTTGTTTATGTTTTTTAACTTTCCTCCCTTGTCTTTTTATTTACACATAGAATGTTTATGTGAACATCAACCGAATCATGTCAGTGGGGAACCGGCTGCTGGAGTCTGGTCACTACGCCTCCCAGCAGATCCAGCAGATCTCAGGCCAGCTGGAGCAGGAGTGGAAAGCCTTTGCTGCAGCGCTGGATGAACGCAGCACACTGCTGGAGATGTCCGCCAGCTTCCATCAGAAGGCAGATCAGGTACAAACATGCGTACTACCACAGATTTTGACATGATAAGGAGTAAGAAAATACCTTCATCTCTACATGAATGTCCACAAAAGGATATATAAATATGTAATATTTTTTTCTAAATACTGCAAGCATGATACCATCTAGACTAAACAGTTGTGCATAAACAAAATAGAACAGTAGTTAATCTCCACAATTTTCCTTACTACATAAACAGCCTTGGATTCATATTTTAAGCTATTTAATATATTAAATTAAATCCAAATGCAGTCTACAAACTGCAGAAATTATTCAAAAGAACTCTAAAATCATTTAAGGTGTTGACTCAGTTGGTTAAGTGCAGGACTGTCACATGGAAAATAGTTCAGTTCCCAGGGAGCACAGTGAGCTGAATCCAGTGAGTCCTCAGGCAAAACCCTCACTGCCTAACTATGCAGCCAAAAGGAGGACAAGTCCTGGTCTCCCTGTGACAGTCCCCAGCCCAGATAAACTACAGGGTTGTGTCAGGAAGGGCATCCAGAACAAAAATCTTTGCCAAAACAAATGTGGGGATCAATAAAAGCAGATTCACTGTGGTTACCCCTGAAGGGAAATCCAAAAGGTGAACAGCAACACAGTTATTTACCGATGTTTTACTCTCATATGAAAGAAAGAACATTTAGTAATTGTTGAGGAACTTGACATTTGTGGACGTCACGGGTGCAGCCAATTTTGTTGTTCGAAGTCTGTTTTCGAGATATTTATTCAAATTATTTTTATCATGATTATTTTGTTTTTTCAAGATATTTTTTTTCTAACTTTTTGCAATTTTTTTCTAACTTTTTGTAATATTTTTTTTACTCTTCAAGATGCTTTTTTCTTAACCTTTCGCAAATTTTTAAAATAAATTTTTGAGATATTTTTTTCTAACTTTTGGTATAGTTTTTGTTGTTTTTTTTTACACTGTTTTTCTTCTAAAAACAGTTGTTTTTAAATTATTTTTTTTGTTTGTTTTTTGATATAATTATTTTGTGTTTTTCCTTTTTTGAGATACTGTTTACAACTGTTAAGTACAGGGTTGTTTTTTTTTTTTTTGCCTTGTTTCTTTTTATATATACATTTTTCCCCTGTTTTTCGCTCTATTTGTTTTTTGTGTTGTTTAGATTTTTACCTGTAATTCTTTTAGGACTACAACAGTTTTATTCCTAAAGCGAGAAGATAAGGAGACGTCTAAAACTCGCATTACTCAAACCCTGTGGTTCACTCTAAGAGAAAGAATACTGAAAGAATAATAGTATTAGATGTTTCTATGGAATTTCTGATGTTTTGAGATTATTTCTGGTCAGTTACTGAGAAACTGCTGTTGTTTGTTTGGGTTGTTTATGTGTACTTTATTGACGGTCCCTGCCTGCCTCTGCAGCTTCAACGTGGAGGGAAACCTCAAAGCTCAGAGCAGGTGGATCGAAAAACAGCTGTAACTTGTTTTCTGCATCACTACAAACAATCATAAACTAAACGGACACAGATCATGTCTGTGGCATGGACACATTTTGGCTTTTTTTTAAAGCACAAATAAATTACATCTAAAATCTTTTTTCATTAATTGAATTCAATACTCCTCTATAAACATATTTTAAAATTGTATTAAAAATGATAAGAAACTTTGAAAGTGATGTTCTTTAAAAAGTACTGTTTAGCATTCTGGTAAATTGTCAAAGTTATCATGTTTTCTTTGAACTGTCTTTTTAAAGCTTTTTTAAAACAGAAAGCAGAACAGAGTTCTAAGTCTCTTGGCTAAAGGACAAACAGATGCGATGTTGCTTATTTACTCTGATGCAGGTTTGTGCATTTATTGTTTCAGTACATGAGTAAAGTGGAGCCGTGGTGCAAGGCTTGTGGAGAGGGAGAGCTGCCCACTGAACTCCAGGACCTGGAGGATACGATCCACCATCACCAGGGACTCTACGAGCACATCACCACGGCGTACTCAGAGGTCCTTACACAAACATGAGGATGAACACAGACAGACACAGGACCACGCCTGAGTAAAACACAGACGTTAATGGAAATATTGATTAATGCAAACAAGTCAGACTGATTGACCTTTGTACTTATTCTAACCTTTTACCTTCATTTATAGCTCATCTTAAGCCTTTTTTGCCCTATTTAAACTCTAAAATGACATAATACTGTAGAGAGACGGCTGAAACGTCTTTGACTTTTATTTCAGAGTTAACACTTTTATAAAATTCTATTTTTCGCTGACCTTTTTTCACCATCTGACCATATTTATAAACTCTCAACAGGTAAGCCAGGAGGGCAAATCTTTACTGGACAAGCTGCAGCGACCTCTGACCCCGGGAAGCGCCGATTCGTTGATGGCCTCGGCCAACTACTCCAAGGCTGTTCACCACGTCCTCGACATCATCCACGAGGTTCTGCACCACCAGAGACAACTGGAAAACATATGGCAGCATCGCAAAGTGCGACTGCACCAGCGTCTGCAGCTGTGTGTGTTTCAGCAGGACGTGCAGCAAGTAAGACGCTCGTGCACGTGGTGACAGATTTAGTTTGCATACAAGTCAAAAACATGTCAAAACCATGATGGAAATTGTAATTATGTGTGTTGCCATGTGGATATTGCATTCAAATCAGGAATATATATGACTAAATAAAACAAATTTAGTTTAAAGACCAAAAAAACTTTTTTTTTTTTTTTTTTAATCAGAGTGGGTCAAACCCTTTAACTGTCTGCTCAACCAAACGGTGGGAAACATTTAGAAAACATGTTTTTAAAAATATTGATTGTGTATATATCTCTCCAAAGTACGGAGCCCCTAAAGGGAAACTGAAGAAAAAAAAATGAAGTATATTTTTTTAACAAAAATTTGAATGATAATAATAATTATTATTATAATACAATAATTCTGGTTAGTACCGGATGCACACCATATAGTAACTGGTATGCACCAGTTACTAACCACTACTTTTTTTTTTACTACTCTAATTTTTTAGAAAAACAAGTTTTGTTTAGTAACCAGAACTTGTTTTTATGTCTTCATTTTTTTTTTTACGGAGCCCTTAAGTATTTAAAAAAATTATATGACTTCAACTCTTTATTTTACTTTGATGTCACTTTAGGGACTCTGTACTAAGGCAATGAGCAGCAGAAAAACTATATATATATATTTTTGGGGGTAGTTAAAGGGCTAAAGTACTTAGATTTTAATAACTGGCCAACAACTTACTGTTTTTGCAGTCAGAGGCATGTTTACTTATTATTTTTCTGTCTGGCATGTTTACTTGTCATATGCAATAAAACACCTGTGTCATTTATAATATGCACCTCCAACATTTTTTGCCTTTTGTGTAGAAGTCTCTCTCTGCATTTTGGGTTTGGATGGCAAACTTGCCAAATCATACCAGAAATTTGATTTACAGAGTCATCTTTCCCTCTCCCTCCTCTCCGCTTTGGACATGAGTTCCTCCCTTCTTCCACCTCCCTGGCTTTTGTGTCTCTGTCTTTCCTCACTTCCCTCCGCACTTTCATCACCCTTTTCTCTTGGTAGTGGTTTCCATGGCGATGCAATTTACTGCCACATAAAGTGTCGAGGGC
>NC_050527.1:13605795-13627487 GCF_002922805.2 Oryzias melastigma
CCTCCTCCTCCTCCCACCTATAGAAACCAAGTGTTTCCATCTGTCTGACCGAGGGAGTTAAATTCAGAGGTTTATCAGATTCACAAAGGAAATGTTTACACTTTGCATCACTTTAAATTTAATTTAATAGTATTAAAAAAAAGGAATCAAACTGAACATTATTTAGATGTTCAAATCTCAGCCATTCAATCAATTAGGCCCTCTAGTGTTTGCAAAGGGGTACTGCACTCATGCTGAAGTTTGTCAAGCTTTTGTATTTTTTCTCTTTTGTGTGCTTGAAGGTTTTGGATTGGATTGAAAACCATGGCGAGGCGTTCCTCAGTAAGCACACCGGTGTGGGGAAATCTCTGCACAGAGCCAGGGCTCTGCAGAAACGACACGAGGACTTTGAGGAAGTTGCACAGGTTGGTTTTTAAATGTCCTGCATCCTGCCGGAAACAACCAGTGATCCTTGATCACCAGTTCAAGGGAGATTAGTCTCACACTCGAGTGCTGTTAGATGCTGTACTCTGTTTTGACATTTGCTTTACATGAATATTTCAGAACACCTACACTAATGCTGACAAGTTGCTGGAGGCAGCAGAGCAGCTGGCCCAGACTGGAGAGTGCGACCCAGAGGAAATATACCAGGCTGCCCACCAGCTAGAGGACCGCATCCAAGACTTTGTGCGACGTGTGGAGCAGCGGAAAGTCTTGCTCGACATGTCTGTTGCATTTCACACGCATGTCAAAGAGGTGAATCATCTTCAGAGTTACAATTTTTACTCTTTTTACTACAATGCCAATTTAAATCCTGTTACGTTTAACGACTTTAACCGAAGTCATTGTGTAAATAGTGTAGCCACTCTTTCATACATTCATAACAAATGACTGATCTGACATTTTTGTTGATTTAGTGTAAAGCTCTGTTCACGCCACCACGTAGGTTATAGCGACCATTTTCAATGAAAAGTCTATGTTAATGTGCGTCTCAGGCCTCTGGGTTCAAAACTCTCATGTTCACATGCTGTACGCACGCTTCTACAACTGTTTTAGTTAAACCAGGTCGAGCTCTGACGAATCAGGGGCTTGAATTTAGGTAGTGACGTATGGATGGCGTCCTGTTTGTGAATTCATCATGAGCGAGAAATAAATATTTGCAGTTTGTGCCGGGCTGGAATTATATGTTAAAAGGCTTTCATCAATAAAAATAGAGTTGTGTGAAAAAAAACTTGGAGCTAAATTAGTGAGATTTGCTCCGCTTTTATATTTTACACCAAACCTCTTCTAACATGCACTAGTGGTCATGTTTGACGTGTTAAGCCCCCCTATGAAGAACTTACCCCGCCCCAACTATCCTCTGCAAATATCATTGGTATCATTAGTCAATTTGCTCAAGTTGAAAATATAAATCATAAATAAGAAAAAACACTGACAAACTTCTAAACAATCAGTTTGTATTATTTTTTTTAATATGATAGAAAAAAATAGACCTATTTCCCTGAATTAAAAAAAAAAATTGTAATCTCTATATACATTTTGAACATTTTTGGCTGACCAAATAACTAAAGAAAATCCTATTCAGCCCATTTTCACTGAAAAAACTCAGGTGGCTTATCAGTTTGGTAAGTATGTATCATTGTTAAGTGATGCCTTTGTTTGGCTTCATGCTGTCCGCTGCCAAAACTTTCAAAGTAAAAACAACAGTCTTTCCTCATTTCCCACCACAGTAGTGATGAGAATTCTGGCTCTTCTCAGAGATTCAGCTCTGAGAAGAGCCAGAATTGCTCTTCAGGTTGTTTTTTTGTTTTGCTTTATTTAAATTATAAACATCTATATAAGACTATGCACAAAATCCACAACTTGTGTAGGCTAAAAAAATTGTTCATATTCATATTAAGGGTATATTATATATATATGCTGTTGTTTACTCATTTGATTAGTTAGTCTTCTTTAAGGTGCCATCATGTTTACACTGGAAAAATAGAATTTAAAAAAACTAAAAAGACCCTTGTCTCAAGAAAAAATTTCTAATTTTCTGTTGCAATAAAAATAATCTAATCAAGAAAGTTTTTTAAAGCTAAATAATCTGAGTTTGAGAAAACATGTTTGACTGATCAGACCATTTTTTACCCCATTGACAACAATTTGTGCTTGGTAAAAAAAATCTGCTACTGGGGTAACAATTTCGACACGTTTCTAAGGGGCCTGCTTTTTCTGTGTCCACAATGCTCATAGTTTATTTATGTTCTTGTAAACCTGACGTTCTGCATTGTTGTTTCTGCTGTAGTCATCACATTTTAATTCCATTACCTTCATGCCCTGTTAGTCCTATAAAGCTTGGGAATGATTTATATTCAAATGCATTAGAAACTCTAAAAATGTTGTGTGCAATCAAATAATAGTAATATTTTTCTTTTAATTTTATGTAAACGATTTTATATTTTGATAAACTGTAATAAGCCAAGTATGTTTTAATAAAACTATTACATATTATCCCGAAAATTTCTCTGAACAATTATTAAAGAATGAAGCCCACTCTTTCTGCAAAGCTTCACACATATAAAAAGCATATATTTCCCTTTCTTTAAGGTTAAAATCTAATATTTTAGCCTGATAAACACGAGTTCTACTTGTGCTGTCTACTAGTTTAGTGGCGACTTCAGTGTCTATCAAGACTAATCTCCTTTATCCCATCTGTCTGCTCAGAGCAGTATCAGTTCTAGTGTTTTCCTTTATATAAACCAGAGCAAAAGTAGAGATTGATTGAAATATTTTTTTATATTGCAGTTATAAGGAATAATTACTTTGTTTATGCATTATGTGGTGACAAAAACAATGATGCAAGCAGAAAAGTGTTTACTAGAGTCTGTTGCTGTCCGGATGATTTATCAGGGCTTTAAAGCCATGAGCCAGTTTACACAGATGGCTAATCCAGAGCTGCCCAGCCGTAGTTCTTGAGGTCTCCCGTCTTGTTTGCTGCCCACTTGATATTAATTACCTGAATCTCCTGATATAGCTAATCAAAAGTTAGTAAAATAAAATATGGTAGATTTTGGGGGCCACGTTTACATGGCTAAAGGGTGGCAAAGATGTTCATTCATACCAGATATGGGTTGAAAAATATTTCAATGTGACTCCAAACTGTATTTTTCTTGGTTATGGGCTTAAACCTGAGCCTTTTTAAGAAAAAAACGTGTGTTATTTCCATGTGTCCCTCTCAGCTGTGGACGTGGTTGGAGGAGCTGCAGAAGGAGCTGCTGGATGACGTGTACGCGGAGTCCGTTGAAGCAGTTCAGGACTTGATCAAGCGCTTCGGTCAGCAGCAGCAGACCACGCTGCAGGCTACTGTCAACGTTATCAAGGAAGGAGAGGACCTCATACAGCAGCTCAGGTGACCTCTGCTCCTTTACACAAGTCTGCATATTTGTAGCATTCGTCTGACAGTCAAATGAAAGCTAGAAATGTCCTGCAGATATTGAGAAAGATCAAGCTTTCTGTGTCTGAAGAGGGTTTTTCTTTCCTCTGATCACAGAGACTCGGCTATCTCCAGCAACAAGACCCCTCACAACAGCTCCATGGCCCACATCGAGAGCGTGCTGCAGCAGCTGGATGAAGCCCAGGGCCAGATGGAGGAGCTGTTCCAAGAGAGGAAGATCAAGCTGGAGCTCTTTCTTCAACTTCGTATTTTTGAGAGGGATGCCATTGATGTGAGTAGCTAGTTATCAAGGAATTTATTCTTGTTTTTTTTTCAGTTTTACACCTGAGTCAAACATAAAAAGTTGCATAAATAATAAAAAAAAAAAAATAAAATTGTTTTCAACTGATCAAATATTTAACATTGTTGATAGGAGTTGTTTAAAAAATAAAAACCAAATTTCAAGTACATAATGAATAGTAAATGATGGTTTATTCTTTCTTTTTTTTAATTGGCGGATTTTAGTTGTCTTAACCCTGTAAAGCCCACTACATTCAAAAAGTTGACAAAAATGTCAATTAAAGAAAAAGCCATTTAAACCCTTTGGTTGGCCATTTCTTTTAATATATCATATCAATTATGACTCATTGGATGATTTGTTTGCTCATGAAAATGTTAGTTTCAATTTAAAAATATTGGAAAAAAAAACAATTATTTATCCACTGTCTCACATTTGAACGTTAAAATGGTTAAAGTGTGTTATAAATAATGAATTATTAACTCATTTTAAATGCTTTTCATACAACGAGTAGTCCTTTAAAATAATGAATGACAATAGATGAGTTATTCTCACTGTAAAGTTTAAAAAATTAGCTAAAGTTTTTCCCGCCAAAAGTGAGAATTCACAGAGGTAGCCATTTTGAAATGAGCAGGAAAAGGCCTTTTACTGCCCCTAGTGGAATGAAGATGAACTACAGGGCAGAAAACATGCACCAAATTATATGCACCGGGTTAGAAAGGGGGTCTCAGAAATATGTGTATCAAATGATACAAATGTAGGGTTAAATTGGGAATGTTAACCAGAAAGGAAAAATTGAGGTTTGGATTGATCAAAATGTGTTACATTAAAAAAATCGTTCTACCAAATGAATTGAATCCCTATAATCTTGAATCAGTACAGCATTCTTCCATTGGAAGAACTGAAGCTACTGTTTAAATACCTAACTTATTTTCCATAAGTATTTCAGATACTTTTTTTTAGTTTTTAAATTGACGTTTTTATTGTCTGAAGCCTGGATTTGTTCTACACATCAAGGAATGAAGGTGAATCCTCTGATCTCAGTTTCTTGAAGCTGATCCACGCCCACACATGCAAATGGAGCAACAATACAACGGCATGAAGGAGGCTTTTCTTTCCCTCTTTCCTCCTCCTCCTACATGCCCTCCCGGTTTGTGTTTTAAAGGTGGGGCATACACTCCTTCATGAAAAGCTTTGTATCTTAGCAATCTACAAAGAAAAAAAACAGTCAGAGTGAAGACTGTCCCTTTTTCCCATTGGGCATTTTTTTTTAGATGAAGGAAATGGTATTTTTACACTCAGAAGGAGTTTTACTAAACTGCAGGAGAAGAAATAAGGGCTCGAGTAAGCACTTGGTAAGTTCTTTAAAACTTGTTGCTAGAATAAAAAAAACCAAAAACATATCACCATGAAGGCTGGATAAGACAATCTGAATTTTTGGATGAAAAATTACTTGTTTTGAGAAAAAAATGACACATAAGAGACATAATGTTATGATGGGCAAAGAAATCTAAACTGTAACACATAGTAAGCAGACTTTCTATATGCAGATTCTGATCCAATTTGTTTAATAGTTGTTTTTTGCAATTATGCTGTACTTAAGAAGTATCTTTGTCTGTGCTCCCCCATAAATAAAATTAGAAAAGCTACTTTTTTCTTAAAATTATCTGCCCTTGGATTAATTTAAAACTAAGTCTTTGGGAAAATTGCAAAAAAAATCTGTTAAAAAAATCAAATCAAATCAGAATTTATTACTTCTTAGTTAGAAGACGTCATGAACGTGTTCATGAAAAATGCAGACCAGAGAACGGAGGTTTTACATCAAATCTGCAAGTGCACTCCATAAAAAGTGCAGGGAACATTTCAATTACTGGCATCCAGGGTGGAATTTAATTCAGTTTATTTATTTATAGTTTGTGTTAATTGGATGTTTCATTGTTTGTTTTACCCTTATTTACTTTACAAGGAACGTCTAATTTCTCCAAATTAACCCTAACAGGGTTTTTTTATTTTTTATTTTAACATTCCCACAAAGGAAATCCAACTTAAAAAAAAAAAACTACCCCACCTTACGTCTCCGGTACCTTTTTCTAGCTCATCTTTTATATATCAGCTTTTCAAAAACTTCCAATTGCAACTTTTAAACTGACAGGAACATCTGACTGCTTTTCAATGAATTTTTCATTCATGAGTCATCATTAAGGGATATTCCAATACATTTTTTATAATTTCTATAGATGTGTCCTCACAAGGATGTTGATGCTAATATTTTTTAAATTGAAATGTACACTGTATTTATTAAAAGCACAGGATTAAAGCCTTGAAGACATTTTTCGTCTATCCCGTGTCAATAAACCAATTCGAAGCAAAAATCATATTTTTAAGGCATATTTTGACTTCCTTAACGTTCAAATGTGTATAGAAAAATATGCAGTGCATAAAAAAAACGTGTTTTTGAAGAAAAAAAAATGATAGACTGGAGTTCCCCGTTAACACACGAAATAAAAAGAATAGACAAACAGAGCTGAAGGATGCCAGGATCAAGGTGCCCCCCGGTATCATGACTCAGTTAGCGTGGGCAGTCAGAGACGAGTGCTGACATCTCAGTACATCTGTTGTGCCAGCCGTTCATTACCAATGCATCATGTTTTCTGCAGTTAAGGGAGTCGGCCGCTGTTGTGACAGGCAAATTGTCTCAGTTGCTATGTAAAATTGGGCCCTATGTCATTCAAATGCTTCAAATCTTTTCTGCCGAAGCTTTCTGTCTTGATTTAAATGTGCACAGTTACTCTTCCAGGAATAGAAAGGTATTTTTGAGAAAACAGAGGAACCATAGCTAGTTGTAAAAAGAAAATAAGTTAGCAGGACATTTTATTTATTTCTTATAGTAAAAGTGAGTTAACTCTTTGTGGTTTTCTGGTTAAGAAAAGCTTTTAATTTTAAAAAGTAAGTAATTAGTAAAGTAAGAAAAAAACTAAGCATAATCAGGAATAATACTTAGGGACACTAGATTTTAAGGGAGATTTTTTCTTTTTTAACAAATTCAAAGATTTTAAATGCTCTTTAAGGTTTAAAAAATACAGCAGGTCACTTCATTAGTTTTGATTTCATTTTAATCAGATTTACAAATTTATGGCTAAAAAAACACAAATAGACATTTTGCTGCACTGAGATGATCCTATGTGACACCAAATGTCTTTTATTTTGAAAGGATGTCATGTGAACTTCTAACAAAATTTATGAACTATCTTATGTTTTCTCTTTAAGTTTATGTTTTATTTATGCCACAAAAATAAAAGTTTATTCATATTGATCATAATAGTAAAAATAACATAAATAGAAATCGGTGTTATTTTTTTAAATGGTGAAGTAGAGGTCGTGTCACACTTCCATTTTTGTGCATTCTCCACGTATATAATTTCGGTTTTTCGTGAAACACTCGTACTATACGTAATTCATACGTGTTTCTTGCGTTCGTCACACTTCAAGGTGCGGAGATATCTGTCAAAGGTCTTGGCCAACGGGTTTTTTACGTGAATTTGGTTTTGAGCTGTTCAGGATTTTTGGTCAGTTGAGAATTATGCTGTTTATGCATATTTTACATAGTTTATATTACGTGAATGTTACGCAATCGTGTGGGAGTTTTGCTAGATGGAAATTTGTGGCTTTCCACGACTGTTTCATGTATGATCGCATATTTCTACGGACTTTTCGCACTTGTGCCACCTATGTATAACTTTTATATCGCGTATGCGGCGCACATATTACATTGAAACTATGTAATTGACACACAAATCCCTACTGAATTCCATATTAACAGTTCAATAACTACTCACGGTTCAAGCACGATTTGCATATTGTGAGATGGGTAAAAATCAGACAATCTTTCACTCATCCAGTAGTCTGTACTTTTTTTTTATTTTAATATGTTCTGTCCAACAGCTGAGCAAACGAGATGAAGGCCTTTTGTGTTGAACAAATTCTACTTTTACAATACTTTTATGTATCTTTTAACATCTAAGGTGTATTTTTGTATTAACCCTTTTTGTTTATTATTTTTTTGTATTTATTTATTACATTTTATGTTTTATACATGTATATTTTCTTCTTACTTTGAAAGAGGGCAGAGAGCGGAAAAGTGTGAGGGGAAGAAAGAGAAGATAAGAGAAAAGGAGAGGAAGTAAGGGGAAATGGGGGGCCAAGCTGATGATTTTAATGAGTAATGATTTTGAGCTTCACAACATTAATGCTAATGCTAGAAAAATGCTATATCCAAGAATGAAATCCTCCCAGGAAGACGAGCTTTTTGAACTGACCGTGGGTCACACAAGGTAAATATCGGATGCGTCCATCACTGTGCTGTGGTTTAGGAGTGATGGATCCCTCCAGGAGTCTATACTGAGTGGAGGTCTCCTTCCGTATGAGAGGGGCGGTGTCTGGTGCCCCGGGAGGGGACTGGGTACAGTGGATGCGACTCTGGACACACGCCGGGCCCTTCTCACGGATCTCCCCAACTGTAGCCCCCCCCAGGAGTTCACTGTCTTGGTGGGGGTTTTCCTTGGCTGGCACCTAGCAGCTGACTGTAGAAGTGATGTGGACCAGGGGAATGTGACTGTTTAATTAAAGCAAAACATCACAAGGGTCCACGGCGGGTGCTGATGTGATGGGATTTTTGGCCCAGTGTTAAAAAATTGTGTCAAAGTGAAGAAATTCAATGAAGTACGGGTTTGTGTGTTCCTTGCGTAGTTTATTTGTACTTCTTCAGTGGTTTTAATGTGGTTTGTTTGTGATACATATGTGAAAATTTCACGTAAAAGACCAAAAGTTTTATTACTTTTTCTACGTTTAATCACAAAATAGACAAAACATATGTAGTGGCTGTGTGTATGGCCTCAAGACTTTGTGGCTCCTACTGGGTTAGTGAGAATAATTGTTCTTCAAATGTCAAAGGTCGCAGACCCCTGACTCTATCTCACTGTTCTCCTTGCCTGAATGCCCCCCTCAGATCATCTCCGACCTGGAGTCATGGAACGAGGAACTGTCCCAGCAAATGAACGACTTTGACACCGAGGACCTGACTCTGGCAGAGCAGAGGCTGCAGCATCACGCCGACAAAGCGCTCACCATGAACAATCTGACCTTCGACGTCATTCACCAGGGGCAGGAGCTGCTTCAGTACGTCACAGAGGTCCAGGCGTCCGGTGAGTGAGGGCATGTGGATGTATCGAACGCAGAAGCACTCACACACACACACATGGCTTTCTGTATTTTCTACTAGAAACAACTAAACAGCAGCTAAATGTGAATGGACTTACAGTACTGCTTTGGAAAGCATGACTCAGGCTAAGAGGGTTGCCACAGGTAGTTGTAAAAATGCAAAAACTGAGTCAGCCGGTCATTAAACCTGTGAGGATTTGTGTTTTTGACTGTTACCTGCCATGAGTCATTTCTTGACTTCAATGCAATATCAGTTCTTCACAGAAATGGACAGATTTGCTTAAAAATTATTTTATTTTTATTAAATGTTCTGACAGAAAAGAATTTTCTTCGTGCAGGTGTGGAGCTGTTATGCGACAGAGACGTGGACATGGCCACACGGGTTCAGGACCTGCTGGAGTTTCTTCATGAGAAGCAGCAGGAGCTGGACGTGGCGGCAGAGCAGCACAGGAGGCACTTGGAGCAGTGTGTCCAGTTAAGGCATCTGCAAGCTGAAGTTAAACAGGTACGAACCCGGTGGCAACCCCCCCCCCCCCCTAAAGAATGGGTCACATGACCAGCAAGATGCAGTTTGATGGCGTCACAGCCAAATGTGTTGTTTTGTTTTGAAATGTCATCGTACGCTCTGCTGGTGCCTGACCATGAGTACATGACTCAGCTCATGTCAACAATTTGTCACCTAATGTTCAGAAAATCTGATCGGTAGAAAAATAATCTCTGACAAACAAAAAGCACTTTTACCGTGTGTGATTTTAAAGGAATTCAAAAGAGGAATAGAATAAGGAAAAGAAAGGAAAACTAAGAAAACTCTTTTAGTAATCTTTTTGTCTAAGAACGCTTTTGGCATCTCAGAAGTACTCAGAATGTTTTGAAAGCCCTTAAAAAATTCCTTTTAACATTTAGCAAAATTTATTTTGAAAATATTAATAGTTTTTACATTTTTTTAAAGACTCACTTTGATGAAAATTGTATTTTAAACACATTTTGTGGCATTTTTCTCATGATGGAGGACATATGTGAAGAAAAGTCATCTTAAAATTGCATTTATTAGTATTTTTTATTCAAATTGTTGTGAAATAGGAACAATATTATAGGTGTGATGTAGAAGCTACTACGGCGAGCTGATTCGATCCATGTACGTCTTCTTTTTCCTCCTCAGAGCTTGCATATTGCTCAGCGCTTTCGTTGCACTGATGTTAGTTTGGGGTTGTGAGGGGCCGTAAGCTAGTGGGAGAGTGTGCAAACAGATGGATGTCGGGAAGTAGGGGCGGGGTTACTTTATGCCAACAGTTGCTCTGCTGCTCTAGTCATGATTAAAGGTTGATGTCCATTTGGCAAACTAAATGCATTCTGCTCAATGGAGTCAGCGGCCAACCAAAACACTTTTTCCTCTGTTTAAAAAAGCCCACAAATAACCCCTAAAAAAAATAGTGAAAACAGCAAGACCGCAAAAAGTAAACAGCAACTGTACTTTGAACACTATGGTGTCTACTAGAAATTAACGTTCAAAAAATTTGAGTTGAAAATACTGAAATAAAAAAGTTGAAGAGTTCAATGTTGAGACATTTTCTGAGGTATTTTAATGGTTGGTGAGATCTGACAGGATGATGACAGATGAATACAAACATGATGAAATGCTGTTTTAGAGACGCATCGCTCACAGAGCGTAAAATACAGCTACCGGCTTTAACAACATGCATATCTCAATACCTGTAAATGCCTGAATTCCCTATCGCAGCATAACAGCTGTTTTTAAAATGACATTTATGAAAACGTGGTTGGAGACAGGCGTAACGGGATAATTGCAGCTCATGTTTTAGACATGCTGCCTCTTTTAATTTCCTCTCAGATAGAACAGCAACACATAGATTTGCTATTCTAAGTGTGTATTCTTGATAAACACAGTTAAAAAAAAAGTTTTTGACACTCCCAGACTGTCTAATAACTTGCCAGAATCTCACTTTGTTATCAAGCAAAGAAAATGCTTATGAATAAAATATGAGATTCCAGCAAAACAGAGGTTAGTTTCTGTAGAAGGGAGGATCATATATTGTTTTAGGTGCTGATATTTCCCAGTTTTCTGACTTGTATGTTTGTCTCTTAACTCAGAGTTGCATCAGAGTCACATAGAGCATCTCAGTAGATGCTTACGTGTTTTGCTTCAGAACATTGGAAATGCGGCGCCAACGCCGGCCCCTGTCAAAGTTTCTAAAAAGAGTCCTTCATGTGTTTGCGCCCTCGCGTTTTCTAGTCCAGCGTCGGTTGCAGATCCGCCCATCTCCCACTCAGCAGGTGTGCTTTCTGAGTCAGCGGGAGGGAGACAGCTTTGAGACTCAACCTTTTGGCTACTGTACCAGTTTACTCTGAGAACATGAGACAACATTTGTGTTAGATAAGGAGATATAACACGGTAAAGCAGGAAAAGGGGAAGAACTATTAGCCATATTTTATGAAGGTGCCAAAAATTGCAGAATAAAGAAAAAAAAATGTATAAGTCAGTCTGGAGTATAAATCGCAGAAGAAAAAAAATGGGTAATAAATAGAAAAAAAACATGGGAGTCACTGCAGAGTATAAGTCGCAGTAGGAAAAAATAGGAATAATAAAGGGAAAAAAAAATCTATGTGACATTTGTATAAGTTTCAGGAGCCAGAAAATAGATAATGAAGAAAAAAAACCATAAACATATATGACCCTCTCCAGAGTACAAGTCGCAGGAGCCAAAAAAAAAATGTATATAAGTCACACCGGAGTATAAAAGTGGATTCACAATGAACACGACTGCATGGCGGAGATGGCCCGTTTCAATGTGAAGTCAATGGTACAGACGCCAATTGAGGCGATGTGTTTGTGTGTTTTTTTAAAATCACATGTAAGTCGCACCCCTGGCCAAACTTTAACTGCAACTTGCACTCTGAAAACTACTGTTTATATGAATAGCTGCTCCTTTTTATCAGTTTTCATGATAAAATGCTGATTTTATGACTAACAATGAAAATATTGTTGATAAAACAAAAACCTTCGCTGTGTGTTGTGCAGGTGTTGGGTTGGATCCGTAATGGCGAGTCGATGCTGAATGCAGGTCTAATCACAGCCAGCTCTTTGCAAGAAGCTGAACAGCTGCAGAAGGAGCACGAACAGTTCCAGCATGCAATAGAGGTAAAAAAACACACTTTCATTTCTATATTCATATAGTCTTTTCAGAATACCCATTTTTATTCTATTCTTTCTTTTTTTTAATGTTAATGTATTTTTTCTGGCACTTTTATTTACAATGTTCCTTTTTTCTGTCTGCATTGCTGAACTGAAACTCTTGAGGCTGTTCTGCCCCCATCTTTCCCTCATCACAAAACCCACAGAAAACAAAATCATGAATATCTCTTTCCTCCCGTTCTCCCTGTTCAACGTTCCTCCTCTCCTCTTCAGCCCCGATTATGCAGGGTTCATGTCTCTGAACCGAGTCAAAAGGGCCTCATTTTCATGCAGGCCTGTGCCTGACCCACTTCTTTGTGAAACGCATACACAAAAACAATCTTTAAAAAGCTGTGTTTGTGATTTTTTTTTTTTTTCCCGTGAGACTAGAGTTTGAACAAATGAGCTGCATCTGTAGTCGCTGACATCTACAACTGATGCTGCTGTAAGAGAAAATGAAAAAAAAAGGAAGAAAGTTCACATCACTGTGCACTCTGCAGGTGCTGCAGACATACAAGAAAAATGCACCACTCTAACATCATTCATTACCTCTTCTTCTTACTTTATGAAAGTACTTGCAACAAGAAGCATCCCTGTTTTCAGGCTGAAAACTAACTCTTCTAAATGCTTCATTTCCTGGTCTGAATGGTCCAAATTACTGTGTACTGTCTTCACATTTTATGGGACCATTAAACTGAATTTTGTACCCTTTGTCTCTCCTTTCTCGCAGAAAACCCACCAAAGTGCTCTGCAGGTGCAGCAGAAGGCTGAAGCTCTTCTCCAGGCCAACCACTACGACATGGACATGATCAGAGACTGTGCTGAAAAGGTCTTGTTCAGTTTTGTTGTAGAAAAAAAGAGTCAAAGCCACGAGTGGAAACCTGATGAGTTTTGTTTGACTTAAAGGTGGCCGACCACTGGCAGCAGCTGATGCTGAAGATGGAAGACAGGCTCAAACTGGTTAATGCTTCTGTGGCCTTCTACAAAACATCCGAACAGGTATGTTTCATTTTTTATTTAGTAGTTTGCTTACAGTTGGAATAATGAAACCCTTCTTCTTTTGGTTGTATTCATAATTATAAGTGTGTCATTAACTTAAACAATTAAAATAAAGAAAACTAGGGAAGCACATTATTCTTAAAAAAATTAAATTTAAATACTAATATTTAACTCATATATTTTTTTCAATTTATTTTAAAACTAGATTTTAATATTTACTATCAAAAGTCGCAGAAAACAAAAACTTTTAGAAAAAATATACATAGGAAAATGCAAAGCCCTGGAAATGACATTTTAAAAATAAAAACAAATTAATAAATAAAATTTTATTCTGTGCACACAATTAAGCATTTTGTGGCCACAATTTATTATTTTGTGCACACAAATTAGTATATTTTGGGTACAAATAAGCATTTTGTACACGCATTTATATTTTGTGTGCACACAATTTAGCATTTTGTGGACATAATTCAGTAATTTGTGGGTACAAATTAGTATTTTGTCTTCACAAACTAGCATTTCGCGCACACATTTGTATTTTGTGGACAAAAATTTGTATTTTTTATGGACAAATGAACATTTTGTGTGCACAAATTAGCATTTTGGGCTCACATATTAGTATTTTGTAGCTATAAATTTGCACTTTGTGGCCACAAGTTTGTGGCGGGAATTGATGATTCTAAAATACACATTTGTGTACTCAGTAGGCCTATGTTAATTTGTTTATACAAAATGGCAATTTCATTCATATTTAAAATGCAGAGAAAACACAAACTTTTACAAAAATATATAGCAAAGCTCTGCATGACATTCAAAAATTAAAAACACATTGTTCCCTGAAAATATTAATTTGAGTCCGTGAAGCAGCATTTTGTTCAAATAAATTAGCATTTCGTGGCTACAATTTAATATTATATGCACACAAACTAGCATTCTGTACACTCATGTTTGTATTTTGCTAGCACAAATTACCATTTTGTGGACACAGTTCAGTATTTTGTGGTCACAAATTAGCATTTTGTTTGCACAAATTAGCATTTTGAGGTCACAATTTAGTATTTTGTGGGCACAAATTGATATTTTATGTGGACAAATGAGCATTTTGTGAGCATACATTAATATTTCAGGCAGCAATAGTATTTTATGTACAAAAATTTGTATTTTGTCACCACTAATTAGCAGTTTGTGCACATGTTTAGCATTTTGTTGCCACAAACTCACTCTTTGTGACCACAAGTTTGTAGCAGGAATTAATACGAAAATACAAATTTGTGGTAATTTGTGTGCACAAAATTCTAATAAAATGCTAGTTTGTGGCTACAAAATACTAATTTGGGCACACCAAACGATATGTTGTGAAATCATTAATTTCCGAAAAGGATTAATCTTTTTTTTTAATGTCATGTCCAGGGCTTAGTAAGAAAACAATTGTGTAAGTCTTTAAGATCAGCTGCCTGAATAAAAACAAAGAAAATGTGCTAGCACCAGACCGACAGTCAGTGGCTTCAGACAAACAGTTGGTGGCGCCATTTCTCTACTTACAATTCACAAACCCACAGCAGATGACACCACACTCCACATGAGAAGTGTCAGACAAACCTTCAAAAAAAAAAGTGTAAAAATGACTAGAACTGTTCCAAACAACAAACCAGCTGTGCCAACATTATAAGAGGTGTAACTGACAAATATCTGCTGTGTGTCTCAGGTGTGCAGTGTGTTGGAAAGTCTGGAGCAGGAGTACAAGCGGGAGGAAGACTGGTGTGGTGGGGCTGATAAACTGGGTCCAAACAGTGAGTCAGATCACGTCACACCTATGATCAGCAAACATCTGGAGCAGAAAGAAGCCTTTCTCAAGGTCAGAGAAACCGTTTCCATTTCTGATTTTCTATTTTGACCGACTCCAAATGCTGCAGGCCCTGACTGTGTGTATTTACGCCACACTTTGAACAGGCGTGCACACTCGCCAGACGCAACGCTGATGTTTTCCTGAAGTATCTGCACAGAAACAGCGTCAACATGCCCGGCATGCTATCTCACGTCAAAGCACCAGAGACTCAGGTCAAGAGTAAGTACGACTCACTGATCATGAATTATCTTGTACAAATAAAATCCTCATCCTCTCTGAACTGAGCAGACAAACAGTCGCCTTTTAAAGTCAACATTTATATTTGTTCCTCCAGACATTTTGAATGAGTTGCTTCAGAGAGAAAACAGAGTCCTCCACTTCTGGACGATGAGGAAGCGGAGGCTGGACCAGTGCCAGCAGTATGTAGTGTTTGAAAGAAGTGCCAAACAGGTGTGTATGTGTGTGTTTGTGAATGTCTGTCAGCTTTTTATATGCAACAGGAAATAAGAAACAGCTTTGCTTCATTAGCAAAAGCCTTTAACAACACACTCTTTCTTTAAGCCCTACATGAGATATTTATACACATATTTATCCTCCTAATTGACATGAAAAATGTTAAATGGGAAGTTAGTAAAACATTCTTCCTTTGAACGCAGCTTTATATTTATCTACTTAAGCTTGGCTCCCATCTTTAAGGCCTTTTTATGGAGAAGTCAACAACAGACATGGCCTTGTTTGCTCTCTTATTGTCAGGCAACTAAAACAACACTTTTATAATAGAAATGTTATCTTTTTTAGTCAACTACAATCTATTTATACTTTTGCCTAAACAAAATAAGAAATATAAATATTTCATTTTCAATGTATTTTTACAAAAGTCTATTTTTTTAAAAACCCTACCTCAGCCAAATGCACCTTTTTACTTTTATTCTTTAGTTTGGTTAATACACTTACACACAAAAATTTATTTATAGTGAAGAACATAAAAATCTCTAATGATAAAAAAAGAGGTATTTTATATAGATAACGAGTTCAAACAGGTGTCATTAATACAGGTAACGAGTGGAGGACAGAAGAAGTTACAGGTCTGTGAGAGCCAGAAATCTTGCTTGTTTGTAGATGACCAAATACTTATTTTCCACCATAATTTACAAATAAATTCATTAAAACTCAGACAATGTAATTTTCTCTTTTTTTTTCTCATTTTGTCTCTTATAGTTGAGGTATGATGAAATTTATAGGCTTTTCTCGTCTGTTTAAGTGGGAGAACTGATGGCTGACTGAATACTTTTTTGCCTCACTGTATGCATAAATGAATTAAATAGAATATTTTAACCTAAAAATCAATTTTTATTATTTTTTTTTTCTGTTGGAATTTTGATGTAGTTGCCAAATTACTTCAGTAGTTTTAATTTTAATAGTTTTAATGTGGTTTTGCACCACAACATTGCAAAAAAAACTAACTTTCTTTTATTTTATTGTACTTTAGATAATTTAGTTAGAAGTTCTGTCAGTCAGACGCAGTACACCCGACTCCCTATTGTGGTTGTCGTTAAGTGGCGGTGTCTTTTGCTTGAGTAGAAAAAAGTTCAGGATTACATCACAGTTTGTTTCTAGAGCGTGGCTATAATAAGGCGTTCCAGGTTTTATCCTCAGGGCTCCAAGGCCTTTTGGTCTCACAGTTGGACTGGACCAGTTCTGTCACCACCGGTCAGAGCTGGATCACCTCCAGGCCCAGTCCTAAAGAGTGCAGGCGAGGGGGAACAGAGCCTCTAAGTAGGGCAATTCTGCAGGCAGCAACAAAAAATTATGAGTAGAAAAATAATCTTAATTTTAATATTACACATATGGGATTAACTCTAACATGTACTGTATATCTCAATCTGTCAATTTAGTGTCCTTAAAAGCCAGAAAAAGAGCATATGTTATAGAATACCACTCAAAATGAGAATGTTTATTTTAAAAAATATTATTTTTAAAACTTCCTTTAGGAGTTTGGATTGTGCTTATTTTCACAAACCTTTTTTGGTAACAGTAACTGTGGTGTTTTGTGCCACTAAAATCCATTCTGTCTGTGTACTCTCTTGTGATTGGCTGGTTTTTTTTTTTCTTTTTTCTGCAGGCCTTGGAATGGATCCACGACACCGGGGAGTTTTACCTGTCCACTCACACATCCACTGGCTCTAGCATTCACCACACACAGGAGCTGCTGAAAGAGCATGAAGACTTCCAGATCACAGCAAAGGTATGTGTCTGTGTGGCGAATATTTGTACAACGAATAAAAAAAAAGGGTTACGTCCGTCGTTCTGCCGTCCGATGTGTTGGTCCATGAGGCCCATTTCCAGGGCACTTTATTGTCCTCTTTCCTCTCTGCTGTGTCACTGTTATTGTATGTTAGAGGGCAAGCTATTGTGGCTGTCAAGCAGCACATGACCCCAACTCTTTCTTTCTGCCGTCTACCTTTTCTTTGTGGGCACCGCCCCTCCTCCTCTCTCTGCCCCCCCTCCCTAAACATCTTTCTATTGACAGCAAACCAAAGAGCGGGTAAAGCTGTTGATCCAGCTGGCGGATGGGTTTTGTGACAAGGGCCACGCCCATGCCCTGGAAATAAAGAAATGGGTTTCCTCGGTGGACAAGCGCTACAGAGACTTCTCTATCCGTATGGACAAATACCGAACCTGCCTGGAAACGGCGCTTGGCATCTCGTCTGACTCAAACAAGGCTGTGAGTGAATATTTAAAAAATATATATCATAAAACTGCTTCAGGATATTGGAGATATTTTACTCTGTTATTCAAAACCGACTGTAAAATAAGATTCATGGGCACAAAGTGTCACTAACTTCATAAACTTTGTGATCCAGAATGATTTTACTATGCTGAGTCACATGTTAAAAGAGCAAAACAAAAAAAAAACAATGCACTCACTGCTGCTTTTGTGAGCTCCAAATAACTGCTGTGTCCTGTGTTTCCAGAGTAAAGGACTGCAGTTAGACATAATCCCAGCCAGTGCTCCGGGGTCAGAGGTCAAGTTGAGGGATGCCGCACATGAACTGAATGAGGAAAAACGAAAATCAGCACGAAGGAAAGAGTAAGAAAACCTTATCAGAATTGTATTTTTTAGAAGTTGTTGGCATGGTCATGAATGTCACCCAAATATGTAATGGCATCATCTCCAGCTGTCAGGACGCCCACTGCACAACTGACCATAGCCTTACCGTGCCCTGCAAAAACACCTCAGTATTACTCTGCTTTGTTTGAATATTTTCCAAAATTGCCTTTTATTATTTATCTTTTTACTGAGGTATTTTAGATATATATTTTTGCAACCACTTTTGTCTGAAAGTTTGTTTTGCCACTAGCCGTATATCCTATTTAATTTGTGCTTTCAGGTTTATTATGGCCGAGCTGATTCAAACAGAGAAAGCCTACGTTAGAGATCTGCGAGAGTGCATGGATGTAAGTATAATCACATTTTTTTTTTTTATCTGGATATTTTCCTTGTTGGTTCCTTTAAATTACATTTGTATTCTAGAATGTTCATTAAATGTTCTCCTATGTGTGTCTGTTCAGACGTACCTGTGGGAAATGACCAGTGGCGTGGAGGAGATTCCTCATGGCATCATCAACAAGGAACACATCATCTTTGGGAACATGCAGGACCTCTATGAGTTTCATCACAAGTCAGTCTTTTGATGATATAAAAATCTGAACTATTGATGACACAATTCAAATTAAAAGAGAAAGTTATATTTGTTAAACCAAACTTTTCTGTCTTCAAACAGTATTTTCTTAAAAGAGCTGGAGAAGTACGAGCAGCTTCCAGAAGATGTCGGCCATTGCTTTGTGACCTGGGTAAGAGAGAATATTTTCCTGTTTTAAACATTGTAGTTCATTTGGATTCATGCAGGTAATGACTAGACTGAGTCCAATAAAAATAGTGTTTTAGTATGTCCTTGTGGCATTTTTCTGATAATGAAGGGCATTAGGACATAGGCTTACTCCATACTAACTGCCCTGTCCACAACTAAGAAGTGAATTTCTGATGCTGCTCTGCAGAAACTATGTCTTAGAAAACATTTTTTTTTTTTTGCTAAAATGACATAATCAGAATTAAAAGACCACTGGAAATTATTTTAAAATAGTTGAAAAGATAATTGGTCATTAATGTAGTTGTATTTTTAAGTATAAAATTTCAGTAAAGCTTGGTAAAAGATAGTTGGATTCTCTTTAAAAATGCAAAAATAAAGCCCCTAAATTCTAGGTAAATAAATTAGGATCTTACCAAAAATTCATATTTTAAGAAAAAGTTCTAGTCACTGAGACATGTTTTCTAAGAAATACTATTATTTTTCTATTTCTTTCTTGATGAAAATATTTTTCTTCCAAGACAGGAAATAAGACATTTTTACTGAAAACAAGGATCTTTTTAGTTGATTAAAATTCACTTTTCTGTGTATTTATCTATTCTGTGGTATAGAAGAGGTTTTTAGTTTGTGTTGAGATGATAGCATCACACAGGTACAGTATCCCCTCACCATCATCTCTTTTGTTTCTTAAGCTTTAAAACAACAAAACCAATGATATCTGTACAATAAAATCTTTATCATTGTCTCTTTTATGGATCTACTGTGAAATAATTCACATTTGTAATTTTAAATTAAACAATTTTTCTCCCAATTTTGTGTTTTCAAGAAACTGAGCTAAAGAAAAGTAAGATAAACTCTTACATTGTCAGCTTTTAGGTTGGTAACTTATGTGGTGAGATGTAAAAGTTTTCTTCAAATTTGTGAGACTTTTGTCTGATATTCACATAAATGTCGAGCATCACCGGTGCAACAATTATGAGTCAAACACTCTTTTGTTGAATCAGTCACATGTAGTAAGTCTAAAAGACTCCTTATAAGACGGATGGAGACTTTTAAATGTTTTTGTTTCTGAAGTGAAAGAAACAAAAAATAAAGTCCACATGTAGTCTTTGATTCAGTACATTGATGGAAATTTTACAGGATTGCTTCATTTCGTTTTTGGAAACATCTTTCTGAGTCACTCTTTTGTCATTTCTCCTCCGAAGGCTGATAAGTTCCAGATGTATGTGAACTACTGTAAGAACAAGCCAGACTCCACTCAGCTCATTGTAGAGCACGCCGGAGCCTACTTCGATGTAAGGAACATTCAATGGATCTCTTTTTACTATTTTAGATCTTGACAGTTTGATAATTATGTTTTAAATCCTGGCGTTTTTCTGTACAAGACATGAACTGTAAAGAAGAAGGAGCTGTTCTATGGGAAACAAGTTTTTTTTGTTTTTCTTGGATTCTCAGGAAATTCAGCAACGACATCGTCTGGCCAACTCCATCTCGTCTTACCTGATCAAGCCAGTTCAGAGAATCACCAAATATCAGCTGCTTCTCAAGGTAAAGAGTTTTTAAAAAATATATATTTCTGAAAGTAAAAATGTCTCAACATTCATTATAGAAGTTATCAAAAGCTGGTATTTTCTGATTTTTTTTTTTAAGTGTTAAGTGTTATTTACTCATGTATGTTTTTTTTAAACTTTACAGGAGTTGCTGACGTGCTGTGAGGAGGGAAAGGGTGAAATAAAAGATGGTTTGGAAGTGATGCTCAGTGTTCCCAAGAGAGCCAATGACGCCATGCATCTCTCAATGCTGGACGGTACGAATAAATATATAGTTACTGGACATAAATTACTTCAGAAAAATCACTTTTTGCCTCTTAGTAGCAAGTGTTTTTTGTGTTGTCATTTCAACAACACAAAACTTATTTTTGTTATTCTAATTTCATAAGGTTTCGATGGAAATATTGATTCCCAAGGAGAGTTGATCCTCCAAGAATCCTTCCAGGTGTGGGACCCCAAGACTTTGATTCGCAAAGGCCGCGACCGCCACCTCTTCCTCTTTGAGATGTCTCTCGTCTTCAGCAAGGAAGTAAAAGATTCCAACGGACGCAGCAAATACCTCTACAAGAGCAAGCTCTTTGTAAGGAACTACGTTGTTTTATTCATCTGTAGTGGATACAATCTAGTGTTATTTAGTGTTAGTGTGATTGGTTTCAAAAAGCCTTTTCTGCTGCTGGGATGTTTTCTACGTCAACAATTTTCTGCCTTTTTGAAGTTTTTTAAGCATAATTTAATTAAAACATGAGATAAATGAAATAATTAATTATTTAGTTAATAATTTTCTTAATAATAATTTTTAAATCCTAAAACTCATTTAGGCATTTCAAAAGTAACTGATGTGATAGATCAACCTTTCTGTATTCTGTCTTTATCTGAGACTTAACCTCAACATTGGCAAAGAAAAATTATCTTCCTAGAAAGCAATTTTTTTAATGATGCCAAAATGTAATTTAGCTAAATTATTATGTATGCACCCTAATGGTAATTATGTTTAATACTTTAACACTAGAGGTTTAGCTTTAGCATTTTTTTTTATTTACTCTAACTCTTAAACTGTTTATGCAATTGATTTGATTGAAATCTGACCTAGAAAAAGCAGATTTGCACTGATTGCAAAACTTTACAGTTGTGCTTATGTATTTACTTCAGAAATTAACTGAGCATATTGAGGAAAAAAGTGGCTTTGCATCAATATCAATGCAAAATTAGTTGGGTCTACGTTGATGGTGTAAACTGTTGAAGAGTTACGCTAGTTCTAAGAGCGCGTGTTACTAAGGTGTCGCCATATGGTAAGTAACAAATCATATCAACAAATCACTAAACACA
>NC_050527.1:13627523-13636469 GCF_002922805.2 Oryzias melastigma
GCTGATAACAAAACGTAAAAAACGAACAAAAGAAACATGTCGCTAAACGAAAGTAATTTCCAGAAAACAAAATGAAATGCAAAAAAAGTAGGTTTTATGGATGATGATATCCAGGATTGCTTCATGCCAAATAACTTTCAGTTGAAATGATGGATAAACGTCATCCAATCAATGTTGACTTACCTTTTCTGGGTTCCTGAAAGGGAAAAAAAAAATTGTTCAGCAAAAGTAATTTAGAGAAATCAAAATGAAATGTGAAAAAAACAAATAATATATATTTCTTATTTTATGATTAAAAAAATTAATTAATTAAAAAAATAAAAAAAATATTTTTTTTATTGAAAAAAAAGAGCATTACATTTTAGAAAACAAAATGTAAAAAACAAAAAGGAAGAAAAATTTTCAGAAAAGTAATTACTAGAATACAAAATGAAAAACACAAAAAAGTTAGATACTATGGGAAATTGCTGATTGCTTGATGATATCGGATCGCTTCATGTCAAACGACTTACAGTTAAAATGATTGACAAATGTCATCATCCAATCAGCGATGTCGAATCGTAACTAATTCTCCAGGTTCCGTTAAAAAGAAAATTTACAGAAATCAAAGTAAATTAATAAAAAAAGAAACACAAATATTGATGTGGGGAATAAATAACTTTTAAGAACTGTCAAAATTGTTCCTAAATCTGCTGTGTCATCCTTTCAGACGTCTGAACTGGGTGTGACGGAGCACGTGGAGGGAGATCCCTGTAAGTTTGCCTTGTGGGTGGGCCGGACCCCAACCTCAGACAACAAGATTGTTCTAAAGGTAAGAAAAAAACTGTTGTTCAGTACGTTTTTATTCCATAATTGATAGAAAAATCCACAAATGTTGACCCTAGCATTCTGAAGGCTGGCTAGAAATCCACTGCACTGTACCGAGAGTGCGTTATGCTTCCTCAGCTGCTGGAGGGGGTCAAGGTGTCCACATGAGAGGAGTCGCTGAAAGTGTGCAGCTCACCCCCGCTGAATCTTTCACAGTTCCTTTTGTTCAGCGTAGAAAGTTCAGTGCCTGTGGGGGGGTGGAGTGTTACTTGCAGCTACTTATTCACTCATCACACAGCCACATTTGCATAGCGGTTGACGGGTCATAATTCAAACTCACAAGCATCTTGATAGCTGTGAGTCACAGGAAATGTTTTATTCATGTTGTGGAGATATGTTTGTTTTTTTTGAAACTGATACGACTTGGCCTGTGGGCTTTGGTATGTAACAGGAGAGAGACAAGGTTAAGAAGAAAAAGACTGGAAATGAAATATAACTAGAGGTAAAAGCAGCTTACTTTATGTAGATAGAGAAAAGGGGGTGAGGTCATTTGACACCCTATTGAGTTGAATTGACATTAGTTTTCTGGCTCAACCCCAAGCTTTTCCAAAATGGTGGAAAAACTAGGAATCCTGTCAAGCTACGGTCACAACGGGCTTGTAATGCGCATTCAAGAATATGCTAAAAGCGCCACCTTGAACGTGTATTTAGTCTATGGTGTTCACACTAAACAAACAAGAAGGGGCTTCTTCTACTATTTCTTACTGTTTATCAGCACATATCTGCCACATAGAGTCAGTGTGAAGTGTCACAGCAATGCAAATCTCGTGACTTTCGCTCCAGACTTTTTTCTTTCACAGCTCTATTCCGATACATGACAGACTCAGCAAACAGCAAATATGACGTCACCAATTACACGAAGTGAAAATTGAATCAATATGAACATTTTCTATAGTCTATTTGTGAATCCACTGTGTTCTGATAATAAAAAGGTAAATATTTTATTAAAATAATTACATTTTGACACTTTTTTTGTTGCAAAAGTTGTTCAAATTCAATGCATTTTGGTTTATATTCACCAATGTACTGAACATCAATGCCCACTGGTTTTTCACAAAGACTTCTGGGAAATTTCTATGGCACTTGATTTTGTAATTGTAGATTTGGACAGCACTACAGAATGGCAAACACACTATATAGTGAGTAGTGAAGGAATTTGAACTATAGACTTTTCATTAGAAGTGGTCACTTAAATGTGCTTTGCAAGTGTAAGATGCTTATTAACGTTGTTTTTATCTCAGTATTTAACATTCATTTGCCAATCAAAAAACCTTTTTGTATGAATTGGAGTATTTGTTACCGGTAAGTTTCCCTCAGAGTTGATCACATGGTCTTATACGTGAGTAGGTTTATAATGAATTGGTACTAATGGGACTGTCCTGGTTCTCTAACAAGCTGTCTAGAGATGCAAGCTTGTGAAACTAAACAGAATCCAGTTATTTTCATTTTCTCACAGGAAGTCAAAGTGTTCCTCCCTCTTTAGGAAAAACCTGTGATCCTTTCTGCCAGTGACACCAGATATGCCGTCTGTTTGCCCCAGTTACCACAATAAGAGCATTTAGTGACTCTCCAAGGCTCTTTCAGACAATACTGGTCCATCTGGGATGCAGGACGCACAAAACAGAAAATGTAACCAGTGTTTGTGTTAAAGACCCTTTTGAATGAAAATGGTGTTCTTATGGCCTTTTACTATATAAAGTAAATACAGCTTAAAATTGCATTTCTGAGTATTTCTTTGTTTAAATTCTTAGGAAAGAAGAGGAGGTGAAAATGTGTGTGACTTCACCTTCGCCATTAGAGCTGTGCATGCTAATGCCCGGCTGACCCGCTTCTGTGCTTTGTCGCAGGCCTCGAGTCTAGAGAATAAGCAGGACTGGATCAAACACATTAGAGAGGTCATCCAAGAGCGAACCGTCCACCTGCGCGGCGCTCTGAAGGAGCCCATTCACATCCCAAAAGCCACTGCAACCAAACACAAGGGCCGACGGTAAGCTGGAAGCTCCTTGATCTCAGCTTTGAAAGCCAAAGCACAGCGCAACCAAACTAGAACCAGTTGATGTTGCAGATGACTCAAACTAAGTTAAAGCAATTAAGGGATTTTTGCATTTTTGTCCTGTACTGTTAACTTTAGAAAATGACTTAAAACATGTCAAAGTTTAATAAGTAAGTGAAATCTGTTTTATTTACAGGGATGGAGAGGATCTGGACAGCCAAGGAGACGCCAGCAGCCAACCGGACACCATTTCCATCGCCTCTCGTACATCTCAGAACACGCTGGACAGTGACAAGGTTGGAGCACTCTCTCAGCACACAAAAACATTTATCTAAACTCCTGACAAATCTATGTGCACTGCAAAAAGGAGGTAGCCCCAAAAATCACTAGAAATCACTAGAAACAGTAAAATGATCTGTCTATGCTCTTATGAAGAAATGTTATAAAATATACGACAAACTAGAACCAAGCAGCTGATAGGTTCAGTTGGCTGGGTGTAGGACTGACATGCAGGAAACCAGGGTTCACTTCCCAAAGGGGGTGATGAGCTTGAAGTACCAAACTATATAGCCACAAGGGGGCCAAGTCTGGGTTTTCCTCTTTGATTGTACATGAGAACTGGACCGATTGAACCCTCTCCTCTTCACGATTCAAATAGGACATACCTGCTGGTCACAAAAAAGCCAAAATCTCATAACTGACTTCTATTCTTCTTTTTATTTGTCACATTACCCATTCTTGCTCTGCTACATCTTTTTAACATGTTCTTGCTAATGCTAATTTTGAAAAAATATTTTAAAAATTAATTTTGATTACAGTGACAAAAACTAGTGTAATAAGTGGAAATGACTTATTTTAGAACAAAATATGAGTAAAATAGCAATACTATCTTAGTATGAGTGGGCCCTAATAAATCTTCATAAAATCTAAAGCTAGCATTTATTCTTCGGATATAAGTTTACTGTATTTTCTGGAGTATAAGTTCCTTTTTATAGTTGAGCCAGGGGTGCGACTTATACTCAGAAGCGACTAATTTGTGATTTTTTTAAATTTATTTATTTATTTTAGACATAAATGGGCACATATATTCGTTTTTTTCCACTAACAAGCGGTTGCCCTCTAGCGGTTGTATCTCCTAACAACCACTAGAGGGCACTGTATTTTCTTCTGACAGTCCCAGAAGAAAAAGTGTTGTCCAAAACAAACATGTAAGAGAATCTAATCGTTTTCCTCTCAAATTTTGATATTTTTCTAATTTGCATCGAAGTGTTATTATTATTTTTTTAACGACTTATACTCTGGAGTTTTTTAAGTCTTAATTCAAGTTTTATTACTACTATACTTTTGTTAAACATAAAGGTTTTTGACTCATTTTAAGAATAATGTCCTTATTTCCAGATCCTAGCTCTTAATGAGACAAAAACATTTTCAGTGATGCTGATTTTGAGAGGTTAGAACTTACCTGGTAAAATAAGGGTTAAAAACAAGGTTGCAAGTGTGAAATAGTTTGCAGCGTAATTCCCTCTATCAGTGTGAAACCGTTCCTTCATTGATCGAGACGATGCCGTCACCAACGAAGGGTTTGATTGTGCAGGGAGGAAGAAACAGACCATGTGACGGAGCAACCAAACTGTGTGAAGCTTTAGTGTCTGAGCGTGTGTGACAAGAGAGAGGGAGAAATCTCACTGAGAACGGGAGAACGGCCGGCTTTGGTTGAAGCTAGTAATAGCACCACAGAAGGATCAACCTCCCACGCTCAGTATGATCAATTATTGAGCTAACGCACAGTATACAAATATGCAAAAATAAAAATAAAAGCAACTTCCTGTGTCTTTACGTCGTATTATTTATAAAATCATTATTTTCACATTTGACTTGAGCTTACAGTTCAATCATGGAAAAACGAGAGAATTCGACCGTCGCTTCTCCCCTTTCATCTCCTGCTCCTAATGTCCGGAGAGGCCCTGTGCGCTCGTGCATCTGCCCTCTTCAGACAAAACCCGCACAGAAACGAATTAATTAAGAATCATCCCCTCAGCGCGGAGAATGCTCGCATGCATAAAGATCCAAAAACACACGTGCACATTTGAATGTGGATCACAGTCTGGGGGTTTTGAAAGCATCTCTGTGCCGGGACTCACAGAGGAGATCTCATTCAAGAGGGAGTGACAGTGGAGTGTCTGTGTTTGCATGTGTGTGATGCGCGTGCTCCTGTTCCGGTGCGCTCCTGTTGGAGTGACTGGGTGTGTGTGTGTGTATGTGTGTGTGTGTGGCTGCAGCCTCCCACACTCACTTCACAGATGATGCTCGTCTTTATGCCAGACAGTTTCAACTCAGCTCTGCTATCGGTCCTTTACTTTGCGTGATCATTTCAACAATCAGTTCTCAAAGTTTGGTGATATTTTCATAAAAGGGACGTCATCGAAGAGTTCTTTTTTTTTTTTATTAGTTTGCCTGCCGCTGGGCAGAAACACTCGAAAGAGGATTATTAATTGTTTTGGAGGACCAGCAGAGGAGTGCTGCTGACATTTACACCAGACAACTCTCGGAGTTGGTAAACTTGGATTTATTATCCAACTTTAAGGACTTCTATTTGAGGACCAGTGTTCTGCAAAAATAGGCTTTTTTAAATCATTAAGGATTATTCCAGGAGATTTTTAGCAAACTGTTAAAATAAAAGCGGACAGTTTTTCGCAATGAGAGAGTGGAAAACTATGGACAAACTTGAGGAGAAAATCTCAAATCCAGTTTCTCAGCTTCTCCAATCTCTGGCTTTACCTCACTACCAAAGGGTATGTTGCAAAGATTTGTTTCAATCATCTTTATTTATGTCACTGTGGATAAAAAGTGCAAATTTTTAAGTTGCTTTTCACAGTGTCAGCATTAATTTCACTTCTAGGACTGTAAATGTTTTATAATCATATTATTATTCAAACTTTTATTAAAAGTTTAAGTAGAGTTTAAAGTTAAATTGATCTAGCAACATTTATTGATTTTCAAAAAAATTTTGAAAACAGTTTTTAAAATCCGGGCAAACGAAAAAGTAATAAGCAAGAAGTGAACTCGCAGTTTCATCTTTGTCCCTCCTCTTGTGGTGTCAAAACGTCAAAGACGTTGTATCGTGTGAGAATGAGTCACCACGGCGATAAACTTGCACACTATGGTGCTTTGTAACTTTGTTTCCTATTTACAACTAATAGTTTTTTGGGTGTTGTGCAAAATAATGACTTTTTTTTTTTTTACAGTTTTTGTAGAATATTCCAACATTTTAAGATGTTTTTGCAACCCTTTCAAAATAAAATACACTCAAATTCACATAATCTGAAGTGGAGTTTACATTATCATTACACCTGACCATATTCCTTACATTTTTCTTTTTGGTTTAATGCTCTGAATAAAAGTGTAAAGATATTTCTCCTAATTCTGCTGTGGATTTTTCCCCAGCTCTCGGGCGGCTGTGAGCTGACGGTGGTGATCCATGACTTTGTGGCCAGTAACGGGGGAAGCAACGGGGAGCTGACGGTCCGGCGGGGACAAACTGTGGAGGTTCTGGAGCGGCTGCACGACAAGCCGGACTGGTGCTTGGTCCGAACCACAGATCGATCCCCCGCCCAGGAAGGCATCGTGCCCTGCTCCATGCTCTGCATCGCACACTCCCGCTCCTCCATGGAGATGGAGGGGCTTTTCAACCACAAAGGTAGGAGCATGTTTTTAACTTATAGATAAACTTGTAACAATTTTTAAAAGGTCTGTTTAATTAATATCTTTGCTTTCTAAAAAGAGCATTTGTAAAAATCCCTTGTGACTTGCAGAACATTCATTTGTCTTTTGCTAGCTGCTTGGGGAAACCGTTTGCATGTCTGAAAGTTGCTATGCAACCGTCCAAATGCAGCTTGAACTGAAACGTTCTTTTAATTATTCTTTAAGTATAGAAGTCTTTAGTTTTCCCACTCTGTTGTCACAACTTTTCACCGCAGACACGCTCATTTTGACTCAGCAACTTCCCCCAAAAGCATGTCAGAAAAAGAGTGGCACTATAAATTGGAAATAAAATCTTGGATTAGAGGCCAAAAAAGTCCTACTTTTTTTTTTTTAAATAGTTGGGACATGTCCATCAATAAAAATTGTCTTAAACAAAGACAAGGATAATTGTAGAAGTTGTTTAATATGCAAACTCACATATGTCTAATGGTTTATGATAGGAGGACAAAGGTGACGATGTTTAAAAAATTTGTTTTTCCAGGTCATTTTAGCTTCGATCATAAAGCTAAGCTTTTGTTTTCCTCCCTCCTTAAAGGAATAAATATAAGAATGTGTTATATAAGTCTGCCTGTTTGTGTATTTTGCTTCCAAGGACCAATATTTCCTGTTTTTATGACTGATGTTTCTTTTTTAGTTTAGTTATAAATGATACTATTCATACTTCCTGGTTATCTGTGTCACCTTTCAGAGAAACTCTACAGCTCAGACTGATGCTTTCTTGAAACTTATTTTTAAGGTCAGCACTTCCTCTGTAATCCTATTGTAAATATTCAAACAGTTAAATATTTAAAAGAAAAATAAGAAGAAAAGTGAAAAACAGAACAATAGGTTGGAGTTTGATGCGAGTTACTGTCATGTCTTGACGCCAGCGGAGCTTTTTCTTCTTCCGTCTCTCTTTAATCTGGGGGAGTGGGCGGGAGCTGGGCGGTTTGTTTCTATGGAGATATTATTTTGCTGGCAGCATCTTTGTAGTCAGTTTTAGAAATGTCTGATTTTGGATTTAAAGGATGTGATGCGTTGACTGCGCACACATAAATTACATAATTATAGCATCGGCTGCGTGATCTTTTTCATAAAAGTCCATGATTCCTTCTGTCCAGCTGTTTCAAATGTGTCTTCATTCAGCCCTTAAGGAGCCTATAGCATGTTATTGTTAAACCTTTCAGAGTAAACTATATCCATCTATATAATAATATATTATTTTTGACACACATTTTTTATGAATATGAGTTATTTTTGTGAACTCTTTTCCTACCCGGAAGTTAGACGCCTCTGAGGCTTCGCCTTTGGCTCCTTGTGGGTTCCACCTATTTTATGACGTTAACCTAGAGTCGGCCTCGACAGTGTGTCTCTCCCACAAAACGATGGCCGAATCGGAATTCATCCCCTACCCCTACATTACCCCTCCAAATGTAGATATATGCAAAAAATAGTGTCTTCAAATCCGGATAATACTAGGCCTCAGTGACATCATCAATAGTCGCTGGTCATCCATGTTAGCGTGTAGCTGTCAATGCTCAGAAAATACACAACGTTGGTTTAATAACTTTAAACAGTCAAGAAAAAACATTAGCCATTAAATTTGAATGTAAACCTTGCATGAAGAAATGTGTTTTTCTGCATGACGAGCACAATGCAGATCACCCTACCGGCAGAGGGATACCACTACGGCTCTTCTTTAAAAAAATAAATAAATAAAATAAAAAAATACAAGTTCGGACACCGCTAAAGTTCCAAATGCACCTATAATTAGAGAAATAAAGAGGAACCATAGTGGTAGGGAAGCAATTTGGACAACATCTGAACCTTTAGAAAGATGAATATGCAAATAAAATGAAAACATTTTGCTGAAAAACCTGACTCAGTGGGAAAAGTGGGTGTGTTTTGGACTGGGGCGATGCTGGTAACGCAGCCTCTTCCTGGAAGGGGCTGTTCCCCACTTTCATATGTAACAATGTGAGGACCCACTCATTTTCATTTATTGGGAGGGACTGGTGCTCAGAGTTCAGGGTTTTAGAGGATTACTCAGAGATGCATGAATGGAGGGAAAAAAAGATGAATAAATGCTTTGGGGCTTCTTTTTTGTGAGGAATTAACATTATACTGCGACAGACTGATGACCTGTCCAGGGTGTACCCCGCCTTCGCCCATCAGTAGCCAGGATAGGCTCCGGCACCCCCGCGACCCCAAAAGGAAAGAAGCGGCCAAGAAGATGGATGGATGGATTAACATTATAATTCACTTAAAAGTGTTAAAAGTAGATTTTGAATGGCATATGACCTTCAATGTCCTGTAGAGTGCATCTATATCGCTAAAATGTAAAA
>NC_050527.1:13636494-13646613 GCF_002922805.2 Oryzias melastigma
TATATTGTACATTTTTAAAATATAATCATGGATTTGTTTTTATCCAAACAGGGATTTGACTTAATCAACTTTTTATTTTGTCCAACTTTTGCTTAAGCAGGATTGCTTGTATTTTTACTATAATTAGATTATCTTTATAAAAGATGACCTTTCAGGTGATTGTACTAAATGTATGTGTATTTTCAAACCTGGATTCAAAGTTCCATTCTGATCATCTTTTGATCTATTTCAAAATCATCTTTTAATTATGATTTTGCAGTTTTTCTGCAAAATAAAGAAAGAAAACTGTGTCATTTTTTTTTAAGACATAGTTTCTGCAGAGTGGCAGTAATTCATTAGAATTTGTTGGGATTGTTGGTGCGGAGTAAGCCCGCCTCCTTCCCATCATCCATCTGTCTACACGAAGACATGCATGGATCTAGTTGTCTCCAAGTGAATGCATTGGAATGGAGTGGAGCAGGGAGCTTCTGGCTTGCCGTAGTATTCTCTACCTACAAGCTTTTTCCAATGGTATTTTTGCTTCTGATTTACAACAATTTGAATAAAGAAATAAATCTTAATTTTCTTTATAAAAGCCCCCCAATATAATAAAAAAATGCCACAAAAACATGTTAAAAACAGCAAAATTGCTGAAATGTTCCTTTTTCACAAAGAGAACTCTCAAAGTCAAACTGACTTTCCCTTAAGTTTACTGGAGCACACTTGAAGGCTGATTTATTGCATCTGCCCTCACAGGGCAGCTCGCGCAGCCTCACTCTGTGTAAACCCAGATCTCTCTGTGCATCTGGCTTCCAAAGCTGCTCTAAACTTTCCTGAAATTTCCGTCACAACCATCCACGGTGGATTCAGTCGTCCTCTTCAGCCGGCTTTCATAACCGAGTCTATATTTGTTGCAGGCGTACGGCGTATCACGCATGCATCCTAACGGCTGTAAAATATGCGCCCGCCCACTCCCTTTGAGTGGGCGCTCCTACAAAGGGTAATACGGTAGATGAGCTGCATGTTTCCAGACGTCCCTTTAGAATAGGAGAGGCACAGTGGAGGTTTGCCCAATATCCTCTCAGCAGCAGCAGCAGCAGCAGCCCACTCACTGGAGAGAAAGAGAGGAAGGGAGGGATACAAAATAAGAAAGAGAAAAACATCCTACTCTCCATCCAATGCGGCATTTGACTTTCTCCTGTCTTCCGGATGTGGATTTTATACTTTTTTCTCTCTAAAAATGAAACCTTTTTGTTGAAGACTTTGTTTTACAGAGGATGTTGAACAAAGGATGAAAGGACGTATTTCAATTTAGAATCGCAAAGTTGTTGCTTTTAGCCAGCATGGCTCGTGGGATCGACTCCTTGGTGTCTTTGAATCCATTCTTCTCAATGGATCTGACAGGAGAACACTCTGACAACTGCAAGTTCTGGCTGCTGGATCTTGGTATGTGCCTTAATCCAGACAAGTAAATAAACTAGTATTTTGTCAGATATGAACATTTTCTTATTTAGAATTGTAATTTTGCCTTGATGATCTAAATTTTGAGTCATTTTTAAAGGAAAGGAGATTTGTTGGGTAGGAAAATGTGAAGTTTTTGGCCATTTAAGTTTACAACTTTGGTGGTTTTATGAAAATAATTAAAAAAGCATAGTAATTAAATATGCATTACGACATAAAACAAGCTAAAAACTTATAAATGTTTTGTCATCCTATGCTATGCTATCCGCCTTCAGTCCACCTGTGGATTTAGGGATTATGTTTGGAGAATGCATCATTATGTGATGGGGTATTTAATCCTATCTCATTCACCAGATTATATCTTTGTGGGTTTAAACATCCAGCTGATGTCCAAACTGAATGTTAAAAAGTCCAGTAATGCACAAGTCAGGATGAAAAACTTCCACAGATGCTGCACCATCATCAACCACAAGGACAAATCACTGCGTCGGTGTGTTTTCCGCTGACTTCTCACAAGGATAGGACCACACAAACATTTTCCTGGAGACACCCGGCATTCCATTGGTGGTACTATGCTAAAAAAAAATACCCCTCACCATCTTCCATCTGTAAATCCCTCCATTGTGTCAGTAGCTTGATAGGTAAACAAGCAGACATCTGCATTAGTAATGGAAAACATCTGCTTGACTCTCGGCGAGGGCGACTGAAGACCCGATCGTGTTTCAGGACATCAAACAACATCTTGTTCTCCCTGTTGCTTGTTTGAACCGAGCGGAGGAGGCTTGTTCCATTTAACGTTAGCGTGTGCTCACAGTTCATGTTGTCACAAGTGTGTACATACATGTGCTGTTGGAGGAAGGCATTTCCTGCCCAGCTCCTAAAACAATCACATTTATCTCATCAGGACAGTAATAAAATGAGGGGCTGATGAGTTAAGCTGAAGATCAGAAAGGGAACATCAATTCACTAATGGTGCCAAACTAATCACTTTAGCAGAGATTACGTAATTAAAAAAAATAAAGATGTTTTAAATTGTATTTTTTTAAGGATCTGTGTCTAAATGATTAAATAAGCAATAAAATATAAATAATAATGTTTTTACTTAGGAAAAAGATAAGAGACAATGACGAACTGTATTTAATTGACACCAATTTCTCTATAATTGATGATGGTATTAATGTTAATTGTTAATAAAAGGAAAAAAAAACACATTTCTGTTCTGAATTTGTAATGGACAAAAGTTATGACTAATGATTTTTAAGCATGTATTCAGACTGTACACACTAGGTTCGCTTAAAGTGAACCAGAGTTTGTTTCCCCCATAATCCAGTACAAATATTCAATATGAATACACTCAAGCGGACCCTGATCTGGGACCAGGAACCGCTCTCTGACCCATTTTTGGAGGGGGTCTCGCACCAGTCTGCTCTAAGTTTTCTCAGTCTGAACAGAGTCTATGCTCGAAGTGGAACAATTGGACAGAAACGGTCACTGAAGTCGAGAATTATGGGTTGTAAAGAAAGTAACAGAACAACAATGAAAACTCATTTAAATATTTGATGAATGCAGGCTCATTAAAACAACTTTTAATGTGATAAACATTGTTTTCAGACTGTTTTCCTGACGATCTATATGTCATAAACACTTATCAGCGTCTTTCTTTGCCGTCGTCTTCAAAGTAAGAGTCTTGCAGCACACCAAGACTACATTACCAAATCTTCATATCAAAGTACCCTGAGGTTAATGTAGTGTTGTGTTAATCAAGTTCAAAATTGGTCAGCAAAATATAAAGTTGGAACAAGTAAACTATCCCGAAAATTATTCAAAAACTTCCATTATTCTTTCTCTTGTTGCTGATCTCCGCCCTCGTACTTTCTGACCAATGACTGAGAGGATCTTTAGTCATGTGGTTTTGTTTACAAGCAACAGAAATGTCTGTTTGATGGCAGTCTGAATACAGACCATGCAAGGTTCAGGACTCCATTCAGACTTGAACTGTTTTTTATCTGGACCAACAGACTTTTCCAGTCTGAATACACTCTAAATCTTCTAAAAATAAGATGGATCTCTTTTTTTTTCATACATCTCAACTGTGAACCGATAGCGGTATTTGTGCTTACTGTTTAGGGTGATTACCTCATTTCCACACATTTACACTTTAATTATTTGAAAATTACATGAGCTATTACATAAACTCCTTTCTGAATCTGTGCAAACATTAGACTTTTTTTAGTCTTTTATATAAATGTACCTCAAAGGTTATTAGGTTTTTCTAAAGTGACGTTTTATAATTTGTTACATAAAAAGTCCCAAATTTGTTCTTTGTAAAGTGCGCCTGCAGCTCCTGTGTACAGTAGCAGCTGGGATGTATTTTCATCTCCAGCATGTCTGCATAAAGTCTGTTTGTTCCTCGTGAGAGTTCTGTTCTACTTCACTGAGCTCTGCTTGCTTCACGTTACCCTAAAACGCAACAACCTTTCAAACATAAAAAAAGAAGAAACCCAAACAGATGTTTTGCATTGCATTGTGTATTGCATCACCTCTTATGTTAGAAACACTCAACAACAGAGTTCGGTAACCAAAGAGATTTCTTGTGCTCTCTGATTTCACTTGCACAATAGTTTGAACGGCGTTTGCTTGGTGCGATGCGAGCAGAAAGGCTTCAGAATAATGGCTCATAACTTTCTTAATGCTTAGCATGTGGAGAACTGCCTCAACTTCCACGACTTATGGCGTAATTCCACCTGAATGTCGACGCTTGTTTTGAATTTCCATGCGGTCGGCCTGAAAGCCCCTCTCCTGTTCAGTCTGAAGGATGGACTGCTTATGACATTATTTTATTTTTTTATAGCATCTCAGTTTTTTTACTGGCAGTTTTCCACTTAGATGACCCAGACTGAAATATCAGAAATGATAAAAAAAACACAAACTTGTGATCAAACCTGCTAATTTTTACAGTTGGATAAAATCTAACTAAATGAATCATGTCATACAATTGATTTTAACGTGCCGCTCCAATCACCTTTTGATCTTTTACTTTAATTTTAATTTTCTGTTTACAGTCAATAAACCAGATCACGTGTATGGTCTGTTTGGCATACTATTAGTTAGAGTTCTATTCAAGCTAGAAAAAGGCTTTAAGTCTGTAGCCATTATCACCAAAAGAACCATTTGGTCCATTTTCATGCTTTCAGACACCAAAACTCATTAAAATAACTAAGTTCCACAAATCTGTTTATAAAAAATCCCCTTTATTGATGTTTTTTTGACCATTCAGTCATTCATTTTTTAAATGTAGCTTTAAATATACACACCAATGATCATAAAAAGCATTATATTTTTCTTTATATACTATTTCTAACTTCTTTTACTTTTGACAGCAGCGCATTGTAGTTCCTTTCAAAATAAAATGCACTCTTTTGTCAGATAAAATCCTCCCGCTGCAGCAGATTTACTTGAATTAAAAATGTAAGAAAGCCAAATGTAACTCGACGTTTTCCATCACCAAGACGTTGGTGATCTTTCTTTGTTTTTCTCCTTTTCCTGTAAAATATAAAACATCTGTACATGAACTTGTTCATGTAATGAAGAAGTTCATCTCCTAATAACGTTTAGACGCTGTTGTGCAGCAGAAGATCAGAATATTTGCTTCAATCTTATTCTAACAATAAATCATTCTGAAATTTACCATAATTTTTTGTAAAAAATAAATAAATTTAAAGGATAAAACTATTAACAAAAACAAACCATTCCACAAACCCTGTATTTTTCTTCAAAGCTAAAGGGTCACAATGAAGGCCCCCGGGCCTCAGGTTGCAGACCTCTTCTTTAACCATTTTTCCCCATTACTTTTATGTTTCTTTAAAAAATTAAAGCCTGAGACATTTTCAAAAAACTAGAATTAACATCCAAAGAGACAAGCCAGTGTCCAAAAGTTGTATTCACTCATTTGTTTATTTCAGCCCTAAAAAAAGTTTGTCATTTGATTTGCAACGTTTATTCGTCCCAATTTATTCAATTTTACAGTTTTTGTTGCAACTTTTGTTGGCTAAAGGCGAGAATATCCCACAGTTTCTCTGAAATCAATACTCAACCCTGAAGTTCCATGAAAACACAGTTGTTGTGTTTTTTAAATACTAAAACATCATCTTCCATCAGAGTGCCCTTTGGCAGAAAGTGAAGCTTCTTCCTCCTCCCTTCATCTTTAAATAAATAGTTTGGGCGGCATATATGGATTTGGAAAGCAGTTCGATTTTTTTTTTTTCCTGACTGTTAGATGGAATGATTTCTTTTTTTGGAGGGAAATGTGCAGCAGAAACACAACAGACAGATGTTATAGGATGTAAAGTCTTAACATCTTTAGTGCTGCCTAAGATGGAGACTGCCTCCAGCTTCATGAGCATTCTGAGACTTCTCACTGTTCCTGTTTTGTTTGTTTTTTTTTTCTTCTGCATTTTGGGAACTGTCCAACACGTGTCTTTAATGGAAAGAACCTTTCAGGGACTGACGCAGGTGTCTGCATGCAAATTTGTTTATGCAGACAAGGAGAGAAAAGGAATCTCCACACCTGCCCGTCATACAAACCGTTCAGCTGCAATTTAACACTTAAACTGGTTAAAAAGTGGAGCTAACCTCAACTTCTCATCAATCTGCTGCACAATATCAGCCCATAAATATATGCATTTGTCTCCAATTTTAACAAATCGGTAATCTTTTTCCAAATATTGTGCCCAAACTATCCACCTAATGACGAGTCTTTAGGCTAAGAATAACATAAGCAGGTCTGCTCCATATCGGGAGGATGTTTCTTTAAGATGCTCGGACTGCGCCGCATGCACGCCTTTCTCCTGCATCATTTTATCATCATTCCATCTCTGGTCATTCGGCTTCCTCCTACAGATTCCCCAAGGAGTCATCACTGTGTGGAGGAGGTCTGCCTACTGAGCAAAACACAGATTGCGCACTAATCTGGATCTTGTATTGATTTTATTTTTTTGGTTCTTTTTCTCTAACGCACATTATTGGCACTTAGATGTATTTTGTTTGGAGCCAGAAGCAATTATCCTGAACAGAAAACTTGGGAACAATACAAAAACTTTTTTTAGCACTCTGTTTTTAAGTATTTTCTTTTAAAGCCCTTTCATTCAGTGAACTAGGTTATCTTCTTCTATGAAATTTGTTGCATTTACTGCATATTTTTCTTGGGTCTATTTAAAGTTCAGTTAGCTGTCATGCAGCTCGGTGTGTGAACTTTGTTCTCTGCTTTAGACCCAGCCCCTGGGGGAGGGGTGAGCTGCAGACACTGAAACCATTTGCTGGTTTAACCCCCAGGCCAACCCCGTAATACTTGGTGTCGAGCAGGGAGGCGTTAGCCTCTTTTCCATTGAGTGGTTTGTTTTCATGGCGCATGCGAAGACCGCTAGCATGCCGCTAGCATGCCGCTAGCTCACCCTCTATCACTCTGTCGCCAGGGATAGCAAGGAACTTTGGCAGTTCCACCGCAGACCAGGCTTTGCTTTTATTTATAGACATTTTCAATAGAGATCTGTGACAAAAAGAGTACACAGGAAACAGCAAAAACCCGAATGCTTAGAAAGATTAGCTTAAATGAGCGCTATATTAGCACTTTCTAATGTTGTCTTCGCTTTCTGCCAACTAAAGGGTGGCTAGAGCTGCTCCGCTCCAACCATTCCGTTGCATTTTTCAATTGACCGATGGAGACCCACAAGAGGTTCGGTTTGGTCCTGTTTAATGAGTCCATTTTACAGTGGAAACGCTCAAAATACGGAGCCAGACCACTCGGTGGAAACAAGGCTGCTGTGTCCCATTTTTAGTGTCTTTGGCATCACTCGGCCTGGATTTGAACTCACAAACTTCCAGTCTCAGGGCAGGCCGAGCTTTTCATAATACAGATTATTGTGTGTACTGTATTGTATATACTGTTTGAGTGTAATTCTTCATTTGTAACTCATACAATACATTTTCCATATAAGTACAATAAATATGTAATACAAAAAAATACAATTTACACATGCAAAACTTAAAATTACAACTATAGGCACAAATCTTTAAAAATTACACACAAATCTGAGGTAAGATTCATTTTATGTCTCCAAAATTCATCCGTAAGTAAAGCGTTTAAATGCTGCTAGAATGTTGAGTCATCAAAGTTTCCTTTTCAGCTGCTTTCAACTTTGATTGTGAATATTTTGTTGTGAAAACTCAATATTTTTGCACTTTCTTATACAAATATGTCTTAATAATTAATCTGTCATTTCTCTTCACTTTAGACACCTTGTCTGTATCAAGCAACGACACCCTGCAGCCAGGCTCCAGCCAAACTTTGGGTCCCCACAGCTCGCCCGGACCCAAACGCCCCGGGAACACCTTAAGGAAGTGGTTGACGAGCCCCGTGCGCCGACTCAGCTCGGGCAAAGCGGACGGCCACATCAAGAAGCTGGCCCACAAGCACAAAAAGAACCGCGAAGGCACGCGGAAGAACATGGAAGTGATCCCGGGGTCGCAGAAGGACTCCGACGACAGCGCCGCCACCCCACAGGACGAGACTTTAGAGGAAGTACGACTATCAGAGCCGCATCGGGTAACTCGTGACGTTGACCCACCGCTCCACTCACCTGGCCTTTTTCTGCAGCGCATGCGCAACGAAGGGCTAAGCAGCGGCACCCTGTCAAAGTCCTCCTCATCGGGGATGCAGAGCTGCGGCGAGGAGGAGGGAGAGGAGGGGGCGGACGCTGTTCCTCTGCCTCCCCCGATGGCCATCCAGCAGCACAGCCTGCTGCAGCCTGACTCCCAGGATGACAAGGTGGGTCACCAACTGTAGCCCTTCAAAAGCAGTAATGTAAAGCAGTTTACTGCTCCTTTTGTTTCTTTACATTTATAAACATCACACATTATCATTTTGTTTAAAAAACTGTAGCTATATTTCTTCTCAAATGTCTTATATCAGCTCAAAACTAGCAGTTACGCAATAAAACTTTACTTTTACTAACAAGTTTTCTTTTTTTTCCTCTTATTTTTCTGATGGTTGCATGTTTCCTTCTTCAGCATTATGTTGACTTCTGTTCTGCCTCTCTTCTGTCCCAGTTCCCCTATCTTTCCATTTAATTACACTTCTGCCTCAGACCCTTCGTCACCTAGTTGCCCCCTCCATGCTTCCTTTCTTTGACTAACTTAAACATCATTCACTCCGAATTGTCATTGTTTTAATGTTGCTGAACTCAATACTCCATTTTGAAGTGTCTGCGGTACCGAGGCGTTCAAGGGTAAACTTGGTGTCCAATGGAGTATTAAAGCAACGCTATCATTTGATGAGCTAAAACGATGCACAAACGTACTCCGGTGTGGGAGTTTGCCCCTGACCTCTCCCGCCTTATAGCCCCCGTTTTTGCCCCCGCCCCTTCCTTTAAAACCGGTTTGGCTCCTCAATTAACTGTTTCATTAGGACTTGTGGCGATGTCAAGGGGAGCAAAACGCAGCAATGGTGAGCTTAATTTACAGTGGTAACATACAGCTGCATGCAAGAGTAAAAAAAAAAAAAAAAACACTTTTGAACTTTTTGTTTGCTCTTGCAAGAGGCAAAGTCATACTTTTTGGACAGCTATAGAAAGATGTTTTATCTAAATTTTGCAGCTTTAGAGATCCAGAAGTTTTGTTACCTCTGTCTGACAGCTGCATGCACCAGCATGCTGACTGAGTCGTGTTTTGCATGTTCGCCATGAGTTTTCCTCACTCCTTTGCTTTTCCTGTGACTTTCAGTCTGCGTCTCGTCTGTCCGCGCGTCCTAGTAGTTCAGAGACACCCAGTGCTGCAGAACTGGTCAGTGCCATCGAGGAGCTGGTGAAGAGCAAGATGGTAGGTTTCAAGTTGTAATCGACACCCACTAGTACTTGTAAATCTGGAACACTTGTACACAAAACAATTCCAGATACATGTGCAGGCAAACACTTTTTTTTTTTTTTGTAGCAGAGAAAGGCTTCCACGCTTGCTGGTCAGCTGTCAGGTCTTTGACTAACTCTGCCAGCTGTCCTCCACCACAACACTCATGTCCTACAAACATGGTTTTTTGTTTCTTTGAAGATGAAGGAGTTTTCTTCTCTTTTTCTCCCCACTTTCTGCCTTGTGGTTCTTAGTCGCTGGAGGACCGCCCCAGTTCTCTGTCCGTGGAGCAAGGCGACAGCAGCTCGCCATCTCTCAACCCCTCCGACAACTCACTCCTCTCCTCGTCCTCACCCACGGATGAGGTGGATGAGCGCAAATCTGGCTTCCTGAAGCGGCGGCAGTGAGTTACAAGTCCTTTAACAAGCAAAAGCTGCTCCACTTTGTTAAAGACTCACTCTTATCATCTTTGTGAAAGCGTTCCCAATTCAAAGTTTCTGCAGAGTGACAGTAGTTCAATAGAAATTTGCCTCTGAGTTGTGGGCGGGGCTATTCGTGTGGAGTAAGCCCGACCATACTTCCCCATACTTCCCATCATCACTTCAGAACCCCAACCTAGCATCAACGAAAACGGCGAGCAATATTTGTGCTACAGTTTTGAGCCTGATGCAAAGTTGGAAAAAGATTTATTTGTCTGCAAGTGTAGCTTCTATTCTCTTTTCTTATTTCACAACAATTTGAATAAAGAAATACTCACAAATGCAAATTTAAGCTTAATTTTCT
>NC_050527.1:13646919-13658683 GCF_002922805.2 Oryzias melastigma
AGATTTGTTTGTCTGCAAGTGTCCATTCTCTTTTCTTATTTCACAACAATTTGAATAAAGAAATACTCACAAATGCAAATTTAAGCTTAATTTTCTTTAAATGTGTCCTCCATCATGAGAAAAATTCCACAAGAACATGTTTAAAAACACAATTTTAATCGGAGTGAGACTTTAAAAAAATATTTGCTCCCCATAAAAATGTTAACCAATGATGACTTTGACATCGATGAGACGTGTTCTATTGTTTGTTTTCTAGCTATGTGCTCCTTGAGTTAGTGGAGACTGAACGGGACTATGTCAGGGACCTTGGATCTGTGGTGGAGGTAACTAAAATGATGTTTTTTAATGATTTTGTTCGTTTTTTGGTTCATATTTCATCTGTTCTTGACTTTGTGATCATTAGGGATACATGAGCAGGATGAAAGAAGAAGGAGTTCCGGATGACATGAGAGGAAAAGACAAGATTGTTTTCGGAAACATCCACCAGATCTATGACTGGCACAAAGAGTAAGACGACAAAACTTTGGCTTTTTAGTCAAAATATTTTTAAATCTCTCGTACGTCCTCATGAAACAACATGCAATATTCCAAATGTTATCCTCTAATGATGTCAGTGTGGGTAAAATCTCTGTTTATTTATCCGTAGTTTCTTCCTGGGAGAGTTGGAGAAGTGTTTGGAAGACCCAGAGAGGCTGGCTTCCTTATTTGTCAAACAGGTTCAAACTGTCAGCTCTTGTTTTACACATTTTTTGGGTTGAAATTATTTAAAAAAAACAAACAAAATCTTCTCTGCTTATGTTTCTTTGTGAACATTGCAGGAGCGGAGGCTGCACATGTACATCGTGTACTGCCAGAACAAGCCCAAATCCGAGCACATTGTGTCCGAGTATATTGACACCTATTTTGAAGTAAGAAGGATGAGTAGCTTTCCACTTCCTACCTACAATATGGTTTTTGTTGTGTGATGACAAGAGGGAGATGACCTCCTTTTGTCTCTCTTAGGACCTAAAGCAGCGACTTGGTCACAGACTGCAGCTCACCGATTTGCTTATTAAACCGGTCCAGCGCATAATGAAGTACCAGCTGCTGCTAAAGGTAAACACCAACTCTTAAGTATTGCATATTGAATTTGGAATGACAACAAAATAATTTTTTTATTTCTATTTTAAGGATCTACTCAAAGTTTCTAAAAAAGCAGGAGTGGATACAACAGAGCTGGAGGTACAATATGGATTTATATTAAACTTTTCCTGCCTGATTGTGTATTCTTCACATTTAAGGAATTATGTTTGAACTGTTAACTTGAACTACCTTCTATCACTGCTGCAGAAAGCGGTGGAGGTGATGTGCGTGGTTCCAAAGCGTTGCAACGACATGATGAATGTTGGACGTCTTCAAGGCTTTGATGTGAGTCTCCATCTTTTGTAAAAGTGTTTTTCTTTAGTATGATTATGCCGTTTTAGCCAAATATAGTTTTCCAGGACACAGTTTCTGCAGTAATTCATCAGAAAATTGCCTTTGAACTGTGAGTGGAAGTGTTGGTGTGGAGTAAGCCCGCCCCCGTTCCCTTCCTGCAGAGCAGGGAGCTTGTGTCCACAATATTTCTCAAATTGTATTTTTTACCTAATTCGCATGAATTTTAATAAATAAAATACTCAGAAATTGTTATTTATGTCCTCCATTATATAAAAAAATGCCACAAGAACATGTTAAAATTATTAAAACTTTTTATCATATTGAGTCTTTACAAATGAGTTGTAATGTGAGTTAACAGCCACTAGATGTCAGTGTTTCTTTTTTTACAAACAACAAATTTCTTACTATGATTTAGTTTCGTTTATCTGCTCTAAGTTTTAAGTTATTTATGCTCTCCCAAATATTTTTCTTTTTTAGGGTAAAATTGTGGCTCAGGGCAGGCTGCTCCTCCAAGACACCTTCATGGTTTCAGACCAAGATGGCGGTCTACTGTCGAGGATGAAGGAAAGAAGAGTGTTTTTGTTTGAGCAGATAGTTATATTCAGCGAACCTCTGGATAAAAAGAAGGGCTTCTCCACTCCTGGCTACCTCTTCAAAAACAGCATCAAGGTGAGTGTGCCTCAACAGAAACACGCCAAAATCTCATTTAGACCTCCCTTATTCCCATACAGTAAATGGATTGTACTCCTCTGAAAGCTCGATGATTGCTGGGAAATGATTTGATTGCTCTTTAGGTGAGCTGGTTGGGTCTGGAAGAAAACACAGATGACCCCTGCAAGTTCACACTAACTTCAAGGTCGTCTGCGGGGAGCATGGAGAGGTACACGCTTCACTCCACCAGCCCGGGAGTGTGCCAAGTCTGGGTTCATCAGGTCAGCCAGATCTTGGAAAATCAGCGTAATTTCCTCAACGGTAAGAAATATTTGTCTACAAAAGTGAAAGCTAATAAACTGTAAAAACAGCCCCCCTGAGAAAAAAGCTGAACATTTTTTACCCTAGTGGAAGATTTTCTTTTAAAAATAAGGCCCTTTATAAAGACAGATTCTTGGAAAAAAAAACGATATTTTTACTTAAGATTCAGTTTTTGCAGTTTAGTAGTAGAATTCCTGACCTTTAGGATGTCATTTTAGTACCAAAATGTGTTTTCTTGCTTAAAAAAAAAACATCTGTTTTGCAGCTTTGACATCACCCATAGAGTACCAGAGGAACCACGTGGGTGGAGGAGGGTCGAGCGGCCCCCCTAGTAGTAGCAGCAGTAGTGCCGGAGGCCTCCCAGGAGGCAGCAGCACCAACAGTACCTCCAATTCTGGTGGAGGAGGAGGAGGAGGTGGAGGTGGCGGCGGAGGCTCGGGGGGCAACTCCTCCCTGTGCGGGCCTCGCTCTCGGCCCTCTCGCATCCCGCAGCCGTCCTCGCGCCTCCCCCAGCCTGTCCACCACCACCACCCCCCAGGCCCCGAGGGGCCTGACAGATCAGCAGGTACGTGGTCGCCCTGCAGCCCGCAGCCCCCCGACTCCTTTCCCTCTAACTGCTTTTCTGACAGCCCAACAAACGGAGAGCCGCCCGCCTCCGAGGCCGCTAAGATGAGGACGGACGGCAACTGTAATAACAGTAGCAGGCCGTTCAGTAATGCGGACAGCAGTGTCAGAAAGGGAGGATGTGAGGAGACGCAGAGGCCTCAGACGGCCGCTAAGCCCCAGATGACAGTGGTCCCTTTGAATTTCCCCCTTAAAAGCCCTCGCGTCGGCACCGTTTCCCCCCTAATTTTGTCTCCAGCTGCTGGAGCAGGAAAGGAACTGATCCTCCCCTCAAGCCCAGTGCATAAAGGAAACCCTTTCTGGGCCGTAGTCCCCCCTCTGCCTCCCTCGCCCGCCAGCAGGCCCGGTTCCTGCTCCTTCCCCAGTGACAATAGCGGTGGAGGGGACTCTTTGGGCAGGGGAAGTCATGGGACTCCATCCCACCACCGCCACTCCAGCCATAATAAGGACGTAGACCGCATGAGCACCTGCTCCTCCACCAGCGAGCAGTCCATTCACTCCACGCAGAGCAACGGGGTAAGATGTTGAGCCCCGTACGTCAGTGAGTCCACAGCTACTCACAAGTCACTAACCCCCCTCCCTCACTGACTGGCTATCAGTCAGCCTTTCTTAAAGAATGCCAACAGCTACTACTACTTTTGACTGACAGAAATGTAAATCTCTGCGCACTAACTTCACCCCGGAGTGCCTGAGAGACGATGCTCAGAGTACTAACACTCACAGAACATCTTACATTCGCTCTGGAAGATGTTCCTTCAGCACTTCAGATCAGGGTTTGTCCCAATAGAAACTCATTTCAATCTGTCGCTCTGCGTGACTCTTTACACACTGACCTGTCAGATCATTCTGTCCAAACTTTGGGCTACGTCCGCCTCTTCTACTTCCTTCTCTGGAAAGTTCTTCATTCCAGCTCCTTGAGAGTCGTCACTTCTTCTTACTTCAAAGCTTCTGAATGTGATTCGTTGTTCAGCATTTCTATAATCATGGAGAAACGGCCATTTTCCTCACTTCTTCCTCCTAAATGAGTGTTCATACTTTCTGCTTTTATGTCTTTTCCTTGTCAAAACATGACAAATGCAACTTTAATAAAGTCTTGCCTTCCATATTTTAACATGACTAATGCTAATTTTAACCTTTTATTCTTTATAATTGTGTTATTTGGGGAACATCTGGAATGACACCACATCTAATCTACATAATCTTCACCATAGTTGTTTTTTTTCCCTCCTCCAGAGTGAAAGCAGTAGCAGCAGCAGCGTGTCCACCATGTTGGTGACCCAGGACTATGTGGCAGTGAAGGAGGATGAGATCAGTGTGGCGCAGGGTGAGGTGGTCCAGATGCTTGCCAGCAACCAGCAGAACATGTTCCTGGTGTACCGGGCCGCCAACGAGCACAGCCCCGCGGCTGAGGGCTGGATCCCTGGCTACGTTTTAGGCCACACCTCAACCTCCGTCACACCCGAGCTTCCTGAAGGCACCATCAAGTAAGATGTCTGTGTTTGTTGGACGATACATTTATGCAAAGGAGGTCGTTCAACTGAATCGTCTCTTTTTCCTGTTTTGGCTTTGGTTTGCTCAGAAAATCATTATCATGGCACACAGCCCTCCGCATCCGCCGAAAGTCTGAGAAAAGAGACAAGGAGGGGAAGAAAGTGGAGAACGGATACCGCAAGTCTCAGGACAGCCTGGCCAACAAAGTCTCTGTCAAGGTTGGAGGCTTGGAGTCCCACTCTGTTATTTTATTTGTGAAGAAAAATCTCATTTTTTTTCTATTGTTTTTAGCTTCTCAATCCCAACTTCATCTATGAAGGTAAGTTGTTTTTGTCTTTCTCACCATGTTCCGTTTTTCCTTTTAAATGTTTGTAACTTGTAATAAAAATGACTTTTGTCATTTTACTTCAGCTCCACCAGAGTTCCTCATCCCTGTCAGCGATGCATCGTGTGAGAGTGGAGACAATGTCACCCTGAGGTGTAAAGTGTGCGGGCGCCCCCGGGCCACCGTCACCTGGCACGGCCCGGACGACAACACCCTGAGCAGCGACGGGCACCACAGCATCACATACAGGTACAGTTTGAACTTTGACATCGGCACTCATCTTTTTAATTAAGATCAGCTGATCACATAGCTCCAGACTCAATCACAATCAGATGTTGAATTTTGATTAAGGATGGGATATTTGTTTAATTCTCTTGATTGTGATCAATGCTCTATATTTCAAGCTGGATATTCCAGATGAATTATTTGCTAGATACCACAAACAGATCACATTTTATTTATTTACGACACAAACACAGTTTAAGTTAGTGAGAAATTCAAAGATTCAGACTTTCTATGCTCAGTAACTCTTTTAATAAAGGTTGTACACTGACAGCAAGTGTCTCTTGCATTATGTCTAAACTTAGACAACAACCTACAAAGACATTTATTTGTAGGACATTTGATTTTTGTTTCTTTTCATTGAGAATTGGTCTCTAAGCGCTGCCGACAGAAAGGCGGCTGTTAAGAGACTGTCTACAAAGTAAAAGCTCTTAGGAAAAAGTTACTAAATAAATAAATGAATGAATAAAAGGATTAAAAAAAAAAATGTAAATTAATAAATAAATAAAAAAACAATTAAATCAATAAACGAATGAATGAAAAATCCTTAAATAAATATATAAATACTTAGATAAATAAACAAATAAATAAAAAAATTAATAAATGAATGAAAATAAATAAATAATACATAAATAAACAAATCAATTAAAAATACTTGAATAAATAAACAAATGAATGAATGAAAAAATTAATAAATTAATAAATAGATAAACAATTAAACAAATAGATAAATACTTAAATAGATACATACGTAAATACATAGATACATACTTAGATAAACACAAAAATAAATAAATTAATGAGGTAAATAAATTAATGAGGGAATGAAAAATACTTTAATTAATTAATTAATAAATAAACAAATGAATGAATGAAATAAAAATACTTAAATAAACAAAGAAATCAATAAATGAATGAATGAGAAAAAGCTTAAATAAATATATAGATAAATACTTAAATAAAAAATAAATGAATTATTTAATTAATACTTGTAAAAAATGAATGAATAAATACTTAAACAAATGAAAACTTATCTGAAAATAAATACATATATTAATGAATGAATAGCATGACTCGGCACCTACAGATAATCACAATCAAATTATTCGGAATCAGATCGGGGCCTGATCGGAACGTCCCTGATTCAGTCCGTCTGAATTCAGTTCAGTAGTTTTGACTTTAAAGACTGTAAACTTTTATCCACATGTAGATTTGGGGCAGCTGAAATAAAAATAGAAAGTGCTACAGAGCATTATGTCCTAACTTTTCCCATAATATCCCCACAGTGAGACAGGAGAGGCATCTCTGCGCATCCTGGGAGCGTCTCTAGAGGATAGTGGCATGTACACCTGTGTTGCCATAAACGTAGCAGGCACCAGCTCCTCTTCTGCCAGTCTCACAGTTTCAGGTAAGAGAGCTGTGATTAATTCCCATCAACTTTTTTTTTTTGCAACCTATGAGTTTTTCCTCAACTTTTTCTGGGTGTGCAACTGGCCCACTTTGACTGTCATTTCTCAAACCCTCCCAGGAGCCCCCGATGATGACAGTGAAATCATCTGGAAAAGCAGCTTTGAGTCCTACTATACAGAGATAACGGAACTCGGAAGGTACGGTCGCCATTTTGAAGTCCTGCCGTGCTATTGAAGCATTCCGAGCGTATGACCGTCCTCTCTGCTCACCAGGGGCCGCTTCTCAGTGACGAAGCGGTGTGACCAGAGAGGAAGCAAGCGAACTGTTGCAGCAAAACATGTCAACAAGAAGCTGCTGCGTCGTGAGAGGGTCCTGAAGGAGGTCCGACTCCTCCAGGCTCTGGACCATCCCAATCTGGTCAAACTGCTGGACACGTACGAGACCGCCAACAGCTACGTGCTTATCCTGGAGATGTGAGTGCAGCAGCTGCTTTTACTCCTCTGTCATTGTTTTTAAATTAAAATCATTTCTGGGTAGTTTGGAGCCAATAATAACTCTTTGGGTCTGTTACAGGGCCGATCAGGGCCGCTTCCTGGATTACATTGTGAGCTGGGGGAACCTGACTGAAGAGAAGGTGGCGCTGTACCTCAGAGACATTCTGGAGGGGCTTCACTACCTGCACAGCTGGAGGATAGCACACCTGGATCTCAAAGTAAACGACCATCTTTAAAGAGTCTCAAAAGTATTGAAGTTATGAGTTTAAAAATAATACATTTTAAGATCTGGGCCTTAAAGATCATGCTGCTTGAAATTTCTCCGTTTCACATTTCATGTTAAAATTGACATTTTTTGCTAAAGCATCATAGCGAAAACCACAAACAACAAGATAAGACGCTAAAGTTTTGATCATAAAATTGGAATAAGTTAATAAAATGAGAAATAATGTATAAAATTAGACATTGGTCTTAATTTTAAGCCTTAAAAAGCTCCTAAATTGAACTCGAAGAAGCTCATAGGAACCCTGTTTTAACTACTTCATGCAAACATGCATCAAACCACTTCAGCTCCAAATGTATTTTAATTTAGCATCTACTTTAAAGTAAAAATAAGTGATTGTTTTTTTTTCATGAATGGAAATAAATGTATAGCTGTCTGTTTTTGTGACTTTTCTTTGACCTGTGTACATCATGCGTGCACGAGTTTGTCGCAGTTTTACCAAACCAGACTGATTTAGATCTAGAGAGCCAAGGGTTGAGATAAAGATTCTCTTGCCACATGCTTTCCGAAGCATGCCAAAGTTGGTAGTGACAACAGCCACCAAAAAAGATGGCTCAGAGGCGATCTTATTTATTAAATGTTCTCTTTCTGTGTTGTCCTGCAGCCTGAGAACATCATGGTGGAGCACGCATCCTCCCAGCCTGTGATCAAGCTGACAGACTTTGGTGATGCTGTCCAGCTGAGCCCTGCATGCTCCTATGTGCATCCTCTGCTGGGAAGCCCTGAGTTCTCTGCTCCTGAACTGGTTCTGGGTCAGCCCGCTTCACTCATGTCTGACCTCTGGAGTTTAGGTACGTGGAGAAATGTGGCCTTTACACATTTTTTGCACTCATGTAGCTTTCACTTTTTTTTGTGTGTTTTATAATAGTTAATTATTTACATTTTTCTTTAGCAAAATACAATGTAGACAAATGTGAGCAAAATCAGAAAAGTGCAACTATAATGTGACAGATTTTCTATAAAAATATTAATAAAAAAAACTATGTTTAGGGGAGGAAGTGTTTATACATTTTTACTCAAATTAAAGTATTTTTTTTACCTAAATAAAGTTAATCAGAAAAATCCTCACATGAATTTAGTTGTATAAAGTTGTAACACTGTTGCCTACAAGGGAAACTAAAAACCTCTGTTGCTGTAATAGTGTCAACTTTCTGCAACCTGTCATCACAGCAACATTGAGCAGAGATGTGGCTTCTGATAAAAACAGTGAATTATCAAGATTTGATCAAAAGTCTCACCGTTTTTGCAGCTTTGCCTTCACACAGGATGCACCAGTGCAGCGCAGTGCATCACTGTGCTCTTTCCATTCAATGATTTGTGTCAGTGAGCATGTTAATGTCTCACTTCCCTGAATGCGACCCCTCTGCATTTTCTCATGACTCTCACTGATCAATGCAGCAACCAGAAATTAGAGGGAATAGACATTTTTAAAGATGAAAGTCCATATTCTTATGCCACAGTCACAACTGCCACTGAGCGATAGGGAGGCATCGGCAGAATCTTCTAGATTAGCTGCCACAGATTAGCGGGTGACAGTTCGGAGCCCACAGGGCCATGACAAAATGAAGTGGGGCATTCTGCCCCCTGCCCAGCCAGCAAGGCCAAATGAGCCCCATATGGTTTAAAAGTGGGCAGAAAATGTGGGCTGCAAACTGAGTTTGTCCGCAGTTTCCGGGGTGGCCCCACATCTCTGCCCTCAATGGCTTAGGTGGGAACTTAGTGGGCTGGCTCGCTATTAAAGTGTCACCGCCCAGGGTCGGCGCCCTGGCTGTTGGTCCCTGGCCGGTCGTGGGGCTGGGGCCACCACGGAAACCATGGACAAACCCAATTGGGGCCCACATTTCCTCCCACTTTGAAACCCTATGGGCCCCACTTGGTCTTGGTGGCTATGTGGTCATTCGCAACTCAGTTTTTGAGCACTGTCCGAGCAACACTCTGCCCCTCACCCAACAACTTCTTCTTCGTCACCCTTCTTTTGGGGGTTGTTCGATCATCAGATTCTGAGGACTCTGGAGACCCTCCTATCTGTCAATTATCATCGTCCTGTTGCCTTTCTGCCACCTGCCTGTCACTAAACTGCCTGGGCGGCCACTGACTGATGTAAAAAAAATGTTCAATCGCTGTAAAGTTTTTACTTTTTCTTAAAATTTTTGTGGCTGCTGTGCGTAAAAATGGGACTGCTGCCTCTCGATTAGACGCAGAATCAGACGGAAATCTGACTTTTAGTTCTTTTAGTTCACCCTGCTGTGGCATTTTGGGATATGTGGCCATAGTCTTAGCTAAACCAAATGATCTTTATTGTTCTGGAGGAAGTTTGTTTTGGACTCACAGTGCCACTGGCTGCATAACTACATTCACGCACGCACACAACTGTACAAGTACTCCACAAATCCTAAAAGAGATTCAAAACACCCATAAAATGTCCAGCACATTAAATAAAATCTGTAAAAGTCAAAAGTCATAAACAGAATTTAAGATAAAAACTGATAAAATATTGTTGGTTAAAATATAAATATAAAAAAGACTTGTTCTGATGTGTGACTGCTCGCCTTGCAGGTGTGGTGACCTACGTCGTCCTGAGCGGCGCCTCGCCCTTCCTAGACGAAAGCCTGGAGGAGACGTGTCTGAACATCTGCCGCCTGGACTTCAGCTTCCCCGAGGACTACTTCCAGGGTGTTAGCCCAGCTGCCAGGGACTTTGTGTGCCTGCTGCTCCAAAGCGAGCCGGAACGACGCCCCTCTGCGGCGTCCTGCCTCCAGGATCCGTGGCTGCAGCCCCGAGACGGCGGACCCGACGCATCAAACCACGCGGCATTGCCACCGTCGCCCAGTTTCTACGGCGCCCACCTGGACACCTCTCGGCTCATCTCCTTCATCGAGAGACGGAAGCATCAGAACGACGTTCGGCCCGTCGGCACCATTAAGGCCTTCCTTCACAGCCGCCTTCTCAACCACAGCTAACGGTAGACGGACGAGAGCCGCTTCTCTGAGATGACCACCAGCAACAAGTCTACCAAGATCCCCTTCTCCTTCACTTAGCCACAAATGTCCTGCTGCTGCTGACTGACTGACTGATAAACCCTTCCTCCTCCTCGTCATCATTTCTGCACAAGTGAACTGCTGGAATCCATTTGAGATTTCAAACCATGACTCAGCAGTGAGAGCGTCACGCTTTCCCAACAAGCCAATGGCGAGCAAGTCTCCCATTGTGGACAGTGTTAAAGAAAATAGATGCATACTATACTGTAAAATAAGAGGCTGCTTTCGAGTGACACACACAAAAAAATGGCTTTTTGTAATGACAGATTACTTTTTGTAAAATGACACCATGTACAGCGAGAAAACAAAGGACTGTCTCTATTCATTTGGGAATAATGTGTAGATGTAAACAAAAAGAGGAGTAGAATTTGTTCCAGAACAAATACGACTAAGAGTTCTTTTCCAAAACTGCATATTCTGTGCAATAGTTTGCTTATCATGACTGCCCTTCCTCAGTTTAAAGGTAAATCCAAACAAAAACAAACAAAAAATCATTGACCTTGAGCATTGAAGCCATTCAGCTAATCTTCCCAGATCTCTACCTGCTTCCGCCTTATTTGTAAATAACGCATTCTGGCTTTATATATTTTCATTTTGAAGAATTTATCTTGTTTGCTGGAGAAAAAAGGCGACTCACCCACTTGCAGATTCTTTAGCGGCTGGAATTTCACTCGGAATAAAACCGCTAACTACTCATAAATCGCATTGGTTCTCGTGCAATGTTGCAGCTTTAGGATGTATGCAACTATTTATGAAGACTTGTGTTGTAGCCGTATTCTTAAAAAAGGCATGTATGTACCTGGTACTGCTTTAGATGTCTGTATTGTGTTGATTCCTATGGATTAAGTTCAGTATTAATATCAGTAAAACCTGAGACAAAGAACGGGTTTTTTCTGAAATAGTGTATAAAATGTGCATCTATATAATTATGTGTTATTTTTATGCTTTTTATTTTTTGTCCTTGTCCTTTTTTTGTAACAAAACCAAAGTTGTCTAAACTTTATGTTCCTTTTTCGTGCTATTAAGTTATGAACACTGACGCTGGACATGTGTATGAGTGTTTACAAAGGTTCAGTGTGTATTTATTATTATTTTTTTCCATTTTTTTTGGTGAAGACTTAACCGTTTGGTGAATTTTGTTGCTGAAAAAAAGCGATTTCACTCGTCTGTTTTCAAGATGTGCACAACGTGGTTTCCTCTGTGAGTTTGTCCGGCTTCTGTAGGTTGATGCTGGTGTATGTTTGTGGATTTGTTTTAAGCTCCTGGGTTTGACATCATGATAATCGTTTACCTCTTCATGAAGCAATAGGTCTATGAGGGGAACAATGAAAAACGGACCTTTGTGGGAGTTTGTACTCCCAACGTTTGAAGTTAAATAGCTTTGATACATGTCCATCAGCATTCACAGGTAAAAGGGTCTGCCAGTTAT
>NC_050527.1:13658930-13670523 GCF_002922805.2 Oryzias melastigma
CAGCGTGGAGGGATTTGATGGAAGTATTTGGGGAAAAGCCATCCCACTCGTGGTGTAAAGATGTACAGAGAGGGTTGGGCAGTTTGCCCCCACTCAGGATGTAAACCTCATAACTGTCATATTTTAAATAAACCTAAAGCAAGACTGCGGCAATGTCATCTTGAATGTCTCATTTTTACTTTTGCATGTATATTTCTTTGTACAGAAGATTGTCTTTACTTGTGTTGTAAATATTTTATTTTGTTCTCTGTTATTTTGCCATTAAACATTCGAGAAACTGCAGTGTCATCTTTTTGTCTGTGTACTGTAAAACCCAGATGAGATCAGACGTTTTTTTTTTATGGATCTTTCTTTCATCTCTCATGACCTTTAAGATGAGATGAAGGAATTCTGGACTGATTTGAAAGTGAGGGAAAGCCCAGAAGAAGTCAGTCATTTATGAGAATAACACAAAGGGCATCAGCGACTAATAGGGAGGTACAAAAATATGTTTTATTTCTAAAGCTTTGATAAACATGTTTTTTTTTATAATTATAAGCCAAAAAAGTAAAAGGAAAAACTATTTTTAAAATTCCTTCCTGTATAAAATGAAACCAGACAGGAGTGATGCTGATCTTATCTGTTCCTTTGCAGATTTTGCTATTAAAATGACTAATTTTTGACTTGTTTTACATCCCTAATGTTATTTTAGTACTCAGAGATTAACAAAGGGATAAATCTTCATGTAAATACATTGAGCTCCATGAGCGTCAGCAGCCCAGAGTTCTGATCAAATCTTGTTTACAGGTGCATGGGATCTGGCACACGGGTTCACATGCTTTCCTACCCAGAATGAAACACTTTTTGATTTTCTTAAAAGCCACAGCTTTCAGAAGTGCAGCAGGGAACCACAGATGCACGTGCTTTCTTATCAGATGATCTTGAGAGGAAAATGATCACGCAAAGGCCTGTGAAGTGTGAAGGTGATGCATGCTGGGGGGAGAGTTTCTTCTGTTCACAACAGCAACAGCTTCAAGTAATAACTATGTTTAACTGCAAATGGATGTAAAGGAAAAAGAGTTTGACCTGTAAACTTCTTCATAAATGCAGAATAGTATAGATAGAATTGGAATATATTAGGAGAGGAAACATTTTTTTGTCCTTTTAAAAAAGAGAAAATGTCAAAGGAGGAGACTTCTATGTAAAAAACAGATCTGTATCCAAAGGTGTTTTTCTCCAGAAATGAGATTCCACTAAATTCAGTTTTGTCTCTAATCCCACCCACACACAGAACTTCGGTGTTGAGTCATAAACTAGATTCTCTTTGAGTGCATCACAAAAGCAGAAAAAAACTCATCCAACTCCACCTTTTTTTAAAAAAAAAGATTTGTTATGAAAAAAAAAAAAGAAATGACAGCACGCTTAACCCTTGTTCTCTCTTGTGGGGTCCAGATGACTCCACCCTTATATTGATGAGTGATCCCTCTCATGACAAAGGTGGACAGGATTTTATGTCTACCACACACACCAAAGAAGATTAAAAAAAATCTGTGAAAAAAGTCCTTCAGCGTGCTGTCTTGTGGGGTCCAGATGACCCCACTTTTAATGCAAACATTCCAACGATAGGTATCACATTAAGCAAGCAGTTCTAAACTATCTGTCCGCTAGATGGCGCCAGAGAACTCCCTATGAAGTTGACACATTCTTGACTGCCATAAACGGCACACATGAAAACGCAATTGAGCAATGAATGCAATGGCAGCAGTTTTTCTTTTTTCTTTTCTTTTTTTTTTTTTTTTTTTGCACAGAAGAAAGTGTATCCTATGCCATTTCCCCAAAAGCAGAAACAATTGATGCCAATTGAATGTCAGATTGAGATTATGCAGTTTTTCTGAGTTTGACAAATTATTTTTTCATCTTTGATTTGAGATCAGTCAATGCTTAACTTCTGTTTTTTTGTTTTTGTTTTTTTTGGTCAAAATTGCATAACTTCACACTGACGATAGACTCGTGTACTTTGATGTTAATTTGCACGTCAACAGCAGTGAGGAAGTACTTTTGGCTACTTCAGAAGTTTTAAGACTCCCCCCAATGAAAATTGTGTTTTTTTGGTGTTTTTAACATGTTATTCTGGCATTTTTGGAAGACACATATGAAGAAATTTACGATTAAAGTGGCATTTATGAGTTTTTTTACTCAAATCCTTATGAATCAGGAGCAGACAAAAAAAAGACAGTTTGATAAAGGCCAATATAAGCCTGTATGTTCTACTCCATTCTGATACATCCACTTGTAGACAAATAGATCCATGTATCTCCTCATTTTTTCATCTGAGTAGTTCAAAATTGTACGGCTGAACAGCTCCACTGTTGCTCAGCATTTCTGTTGTATTGCTAATGTTAGGTTGGGGTTGTGAGGGGCTGTAAGCTAGCAGGAGGGTGTAAACAAAGGGATGGTGGGAACTCCGCTGCAATGGTCCCACCCACGACTCAAAGGCAGAGTTGAACTCTTGCTTCTCTGCAGAAACTGTCCTAGTAAACTAAATTTAAAAAAAAAAACACTGGGAACGACTTTAAAATCGATCAACAGATGATAGGAGCAACACTCATGATCAAATAAATATATAAATATATTTTTTAATTGGCTTATTTTAGTAATTTTAATGTACTCAAACTGAAAGCACCAAAAGGCAGTTGCATCATTTTTTTTTGTCAGTAACTTTGAAAATATGAATATGTTCTTGTGCTGATCTAGTCCTACCACCTACTGTGAGATGAAACTCTCATCAGACAGAACACAAAAGACGGGGAAACTCTGCTGTTATCTCTTTTTTGTAGTTCAAAAAGATTCATGTGTGGGAAGCTGATGCCTGAGCACACCTAAAATGTGCTTTGACAACACCACTTCCTTGTTGTCTCACCTGCATGAGGTAGACTCATCACCACCTGAAAGGTTGAATGCTTTCACTATCTAGACGGATTATTATCAGAAATGTAAGTTATATTTAGTGTTGATATCTCAGCTCCTTTGTGATCAAGTATGAATAATTGTGAAATTTGCATGTAAAGAGATAAGCCTTTCTTAAAGAAAAAGAAAGTCTCAATGGGAGGCAATGCGGTGTGTTGATCTACAAAGATTACGTGAGTATTTAGGTCACAGACAGATATCCGCCTTCGCCCGCAGTGATGGTGTTCCTTGGAGACACGTCATTTAGACAGTCTGTTCCCCTCAAGATAAAAAACACCAACTTTTGTCGAAAATTGCACCATTTGTTTTTTTATTACAATAATGTTTCCCCTTTCCAAATAATTTCTCAAACTGAAAAAGACGATCTCATTTAGAAGACGCAATCATGATCTTTGCATAAAAAGTAAGCACATTTTGGGGGGGGAAAGTGTACATTTATTGATGCAAATTAAAGCTAATTTTTATACAATTTTTACATTAAGATACATAAAACCCAGACAAAAAAAAATCTTCATCCATATAAAAAACAAAATACATTTTGCTTGGGTCATTTTCAACCAACAAAACAATGGTATCACATTTTGGGTTACAGTACACTTAGTAGATTCTATTGAAAACAAAAGTTGAACAGAGTGTAAACAACCACAGTACATTTTGCCCTAAAAAGCTGCTAACAGGAAATGCCTGCTAGCAGCGGCGGATAGGTTTGGGTTGTGATCAACAGGCTAAAATACCACCTTAAACCATTAATACTAGCTGTAAACTTGTCAGGGCATCAAAGCCTTTTTTTTTTTTTTTTTTTTTTTAATCTTCAGTTTTTAAAAAAAAAAATTCAACAGCAATAAAACACAAAGTCTAACATCCAGTATTTTAAAACACTTTATCCATCCAACCAGTTTACAGGACAAAAAATGAAATGATGCTTCAAAAGTATTCACAGTTAAGACTAAAAACCTTGCAGAGATAGTTTGCTACCTATGTTTCCAGGCAGCTAAGGTTTAACTGACACCTTGGTTATGTGCTTCCTCTTTCAAGATGTGGTTGTCTTGATGTTGTGGCCGGGTGCAAAAACTCAAATGAAGCTTCCAGAACTATGTAAACCCTGTAGCCTTCTTTCATCATTCAAACATCTGATGCAAACTCGGTAGAGGCATGGTCATATTTATGGTGACTTATAATAGGTACGCTATGTTTTAAATATAATAGAAAAATATATCTGATACAAAATGCTAGGATGACCACAAATGTTTGTGGGTAGACAAACACTAATCTGGAAAAAATCTGATCTGGATTAAATTTGATTGGTGCTTTGGTGGCACAGTTTCAGAATAAATTTACGGATGGGGAGACAGTCAAACTTAACTCATCACTGATGTAATCTCTGTCTGTTTTGATACGTTCAACTGATAAGCAACTTAGGTGGCCTTTAATTTCACACAGTATGATTCTATAATTGTTGAATGCAATATGGAACAGTACGCACCATATTTTTCAGACTATAAATCGCTCCGAAGAATAGGTGGCAGTAGCAAAAAAAAAACAACCTAATACAGAAGAAAAAATTTGGGGGGAAATGTATCTAATAAACTATAGAAACAAGAATTCATCTTGAAAGGCAAATCATAATATTGGAACAGACAACAATAACTAACTTAATATATGAATGCTTCACCACTGTAACACACTGATGTTTATTTTAGTAGAGCCTGTTAATATTTCAGACAAATAGTGCATTTTGCAGTACAAGCACCAAATTTGCCATGGATGTACCTTAGGATACCCTCTTTCAAGATTGTGTGTTAGGAACAAGAAAAATCCAAAATGGCAGCCATTTGTAAAGATGGCAGCCATACACACCATTGTTGCAAAGATAGGCTATTTGTTGTCTATTTCCTCAACAATATGGGCCGTTCATGCACAAAATGCTGTTTTTAACCCTTAGATTGTGTTCTGGTCAAACCATTGATCCATTTTCACCCTTCGAAATGGGTCAATTTTGACCAGAGCACAAAATAAGAGTTAAACTCGAGGGATGGCTAGAGAACTCTAGATGTAGTAGCTAGAGGATACCATTATATAAATATGTATAGAATTTAAAATCTTGGATTCTGAAAGACAGGATGCTAAGGTACATTCATGCTAAATTTGGTGCTTGTACCACAAAATGAATTTTAAAAACCAGCCCCACGATTAGCCTCATGAAACATGGAAGGAATCTATTATTTCAGCACAACATATGTACAATTGTTCAGAAAACCATTGCATTTTAACATGCTAACAGTCAACTAAAGTCTTCATATCACTCACTAAATCTGTTGAATTTTTCATTACACGTGCCACTTTGGGACCGACCGGTGTGAGGCTAAGTGGTGCTTCTTCTTCCACGTATCAGTTTGTAGCAAATACTTATACATACGCGTAGAATGCCCTCTAGTGGTTGTTGCGATTTATTACTGGGAAAAAATGTGATTTGTACTTCACAAAATATGGTTGCTAAAATTATTCAGAGAATCTGAAACCTTTACATAAAGTACATGTATTTAGTACATAGCACTATAGAAAAACATAATAAGTGATCTGTAAAAAAAACTTGATTTATCTGTTTGATAGTATGACAGAACACACTTTACACAGCGGTGCTCCTCTCGTCCACGCTAGTATTTTGTGAGTACGTTGATCCAAAGACTCTGTTCTGTGGTATGTAGACCTTGATGGCCTGACACAGGACACAGGGAGTTCTGTATACCAATCTCAACAGCTGCTTCCTGAACTTTTCCCCAGCAAACACATATAAAATGGGATTAAGACAGCTGTGAGAGTAGGCGATGACTTCAGTGACTTGCAAAGCCAGTCTGATAGCTTGGCTGCTCTTACATTCCGTGTAGATATGAAGGAGCTCCAGTCCTTTGAAGAAAGATGCTATGTTGTAGGGAACCCAACAGCAGAAAAAAACAGCCATCACTAGGTAAACTAAGCGGATGGCCTGTTTTCTGGATGAGTGGCTGTCCAGCAGCTTCCAGATGATCTGTGAGTAGCAGAAAACCATGATGAAAAGGGGGACAAACAGACCCATTATGTTCATTTTAAAAATGCTAAAGGTTGTCCAGAAGTGAGAGCTGGATAAATCCTCGTCTTCCACAGTAAGTGCTGGGTAGCAGAAAAAAGACATGTTTACATTTGTAGGTCTCTTAAGTTTGATGAAGATCAGTTCTGGGAAAGAGGCCAAAAATCCAGCCGTCCACGTAACAGCAGCTGCAATCCTTCCGAAGAACAATGTCCGTGCTCTCATAGCATAAACAGCATGCACGATAGCCAAGTAGCGGTCGATGCTCATCAAACAGATGAAAAAAATCCCACTGTAAAAGACAATATGATAAACACCCAGGACAATCTTGCACATAGCATCTCCAAACAGCCACTGGTCCTTGGCTTGGTATGCCAAGAAAGGTAGGGAGCAAACCAGGAGAAGGTCAGCAATGGCCAGGTTCAACAAGCACATGTCGGTCATGCTGCGGAGTCGTGCACCACAAATAACAACCCAGATGACCAGAGAGTTTCCCAGCAGCCCCAGGAGGAAGAACATGGAATACACAGGCGGAATGAATTGAGCCCCAAATTTTGGATAATCGCAGGTCCCATACTCTTCTAAACCATCCGGGTCGTATCCATAGTCAGTGGTGACATCAGGGAAGATAGTTGTTGGACTCCCAGAGCTGGATTTGAACAGAAAAAGAAAGATTATTTGCTATAAATATTTTATTAGGGCCAAAAAACACTTTTCTTAGGTTCAGGTAAAGTTCAAAGATTCGTTTCAACTGCACTTTTTGTGAGTTAGGCAAGTGCTCTAGATATAAAGATTGTCAGATGTAAGCTTACCACATAAAACCCTTTAGTGCTAATGTAAAACGTATGTATTTTAAATATTGATGTTTGACTTTACTTTAATGCATGAGCTCATTTAACCCTTATAATTGTGTTTGTGTTAAAAATGTTTCGACCACAAACACAATATAAAGGTTAAGTTCAAAATGGGAAACAGGATAATACACTCCTCAAAAATAAATAAATAAAGGGAACACCTAAACAACTCAATATTATTTCAAGTCAATCACACTTCTGTGGACTCAAACTGTCCAATTAGGAAGCAGCATTGATTGACAATCAATTAACATGTTTTTGTGCAAGTGGAATAGAGAACACCTCCAATAAAGGAGTGCTTCTGCAAGTGGTGACCACAGACAACTTTTCCATTATAATGGTTTCTGGTTGATTTTTGGTTGCTTTTTTATCGCCAAGAGTGTTGTCACTCCAGCGGTACCATGAGACGGCGTCTACAATCCACATGAGGGGCCCAAGTAGTGCAACTCACTCAGGACAGCCCATCAGTGTGAACCTTTTCAGTGACTCACGGGGTGCATAGGCTGCTGGCTCAGGCCTCATTGAAACATTACAAAAAAAAAAGAAAAGAAAAAGGTCTAATTTTATTTTTTCTCCTTTGGGTTAATAATAGAGAGTGAGCCTTCAAGCTCAGCCACAGAGACACAGAAACACAGAGGATGTGGCTGTCATACGGACACACCCCCTGTACCGGGAAATTCTTTTAATAATAATCATATAAACCCAAACATAGAGACATGATTACAGATGTTTTTGTAGAACTCTCCACAGTAAATAAACCTTATTTGGAGACTCCATTGAGAACATTCTGCTGTCTTCAACCTCGTCCAACATGACTGGTTTGGCCGTGGATCAATAATAGAATAGTTTATTTCAAACATGCAAAAAGAAAAGAAAAGATAAGATAAAAATATACAGAGCATAAATCACAGCAGAAAAAAAACAAAACCCAAACAAAAAAAAACAGAACAAAAAAATAAATAAAAACCAAAATCAACAAACATGTTTGAAAAGGGGATAGGCAGAAACAAATGATTTGGGGTGGCATTTCTTTGGAGAACCTCACAGCTCTCAATGTGCTCACCAGAGGTACCATTAAGTACCAAAATAAGATTCTCAGACCCCTTGTGAGACCGTATGCTGCTGCGATTGGCCCGAGTTCCTCCTAATGCAAGAAAATGCAAGTTCTCGTTCAGTCAGTTTCTACTATTCAAAAGTATTAACGTAATGGACTGGCCCACCCAGTCTCCAGACCTGAATCCAACTGCGCAGATCTGGGACATTATATCTTGGTCCATCCACCAACAACAGGTTGCACCACAGACTATCCATAAGATAGGAGATCTTGCAAAGAAGCATGCTCAGGAATCACAGGGGAGTCATGGAGGCACGTTGAGGCCACACCCCATACTGAGCTTCATTTTGACATGTTTCAAAGACTTTACAAGTTGAATCAGCCTGTAAAGTGTTTTTCCACTTTAATTTTGAGTTTGACTCCTCTTCCAAACCTCCATAAACTAATACATTTAATATATCTTAATATTTTTGTGTGGTTGTGTTGTAAGCAATGCCACTATGAAAAGAATAAAGCATCTAAAAAGACTATTTCATTTGTTCAGGCATATGATGCATTTTTCTAGTGTTCCCTTTATTTTTTTGAGCAGTGTTCATGTAAGTTAGTATTGCTGAGTTTTAGATAAAGTACTTTTAAAAGTTTCTAGAACTATCATTCATTAACTGCTTTCTTTTCCAAACAGATTTTTAAGAAGTGTCAGTCTGTAAAATATCAGTACATTTAAAGCTCTGACTAAAAAAGAAAGACTTTCGGTTCCTGATAAGATCTCCACATCCTTATAAACACGGTGGGCTTTATCCAAACAGTCCAAAACATTGTGTAATTTATGCAGACATTCTGAAAACATTTTACAGTCCCTTCCCTGCAGAAGCAGCAACAGCATGCAACAAGAGCAAAGTGAAAACAGAGACCCCTGAATGCTAACAGCTGCTAATAAACGGAATGATAGGGGAAAAGAGTATGCTCCTCTGACTCTGTCGAAGCTGTTTGCAAAGGAAAACACCCCCAGAAGTCTGCTGTTACTTACCTTGGAGAAACCTGTTTGTTCAATGTGAAAACAGTAAAAGCTGGAGCTGCCATAGCTGTCTTTTTAATTTCGTAAAGGAATGTCCATGGTCTCACTGTCCTGATCTTGCACAACCTTTTTCCAGACTTCCTTTTGTCTACACCCTTTCCTGCCTCCTAGTGGGATGAAACCTGGAAAGCAAAGCCTGGATTTCCATTATTTTTGAGTATTTCTTTTAGCATCATTATTGTATTTTATATTAAGCAATCAGTTTGGTCTAATATCCAAACTTTACCCCTTATTTTTAATTATCAGACACTTAGCCTGTCACGACTGACCTTTAGCTTATTATACAGTCGTCTTATTAACAAATATGATGGGAACAGTTTTGAAATTCATTGTGATTTGCATCTATGTCCTCTGGTAAATACATAATAAAGAGTAATAAATAATCCACTGTATCCCTTTCAGTGCCATGGGGCTGCCTAAACCTAACCATACTCTTGCTGGGCAAAGGTAGGGAACACCGTGGACAGTCGCAAAACTTATAATTACTAAAAATATAAATAATATAAAAATGGTTCCTTATTTGATTAACCTTTCTTTGTTTCATCATTGTCTTTGGGGTTGTGTTTTAGTCTGCCACCCTGAACTTCTTCAACACCCCGCCCCCCAAAACCACAAGAACCAACAAGTGTTATCCCAACATTTTTTTATGTCTATTTGCAACAAAATGAGTAAATGTTTGACTAACGCTTTGTGATTAGTGTGGTGTAGCTGTTGTCACTGCATGATCTCAAATTTTAGCTCAAAGGACTTAAAGAGAATTTCAACAGATTGTAAATAATACATTTGTAAAATTAATATAAGAACTAATTCTAGTTTTTAGTCTGCTAACAAAAACTGACACCACAACACTGCAAATGTAATTGAAATATATCACAAAAAAATAGTTGTTAATAAAGTCTTAATTTTTTTTATTAAAAAAAAAGAATTATACAGTTTTTATTAAAATTTTAACTTGCCTGTTGATCCATTCAGTGGTGTTCATTTTGGTTCAGAAGATGCTGAGGAGCCACTAATTCACAGGTGGTTACCCTTCTGCATCTAAGATGAATAAATGTTTAAGGAGAGTATTTCTGAGAGTCAGAAAAAAGGCTTTAGCTGTCAGTAAGACTAAACACCTCCCCAAATGAGACAAGTCATGTTGAGTATTTCGTTTCCTGATTATGGTTTTTCATTCCTATACACAAAAAGCCCACCCCATCTGCATGCAATACCACAAAGTTGCTCACGTTATAAGGTACAAGGTGAGTTTTGACCAAAAGTGCATATGCAGACAGCTGGAGGCTTGCAGAGCTTTTGTGGGTTTAAGCTTCTTCCATGCAGTGTTACCACAAAAAAAGTCAAAGGTAGAGTCTCTGCCAACATGTTTCAGAACTACACAAAGGGCGGAAAACATTTGGCTGAAACACAATTAGAGCACTTAATAGATGGTAGGATTTACAGCAATCTGTTCCATTGCAGTTCATTCTTCACTCAAACAATAAATGTGCGAGGATTTTTGCTCTAGTTTTGGATTTGTCAATTATCTTTCTTGGTTTTGATCATGTTCTGTTTTTAGTCGTCCCCCAGGTTCAGGTTAATGATCGTCCGCACCTGTCATCTTTCTAGTTCATTGTCGTCACTGTATTTGAGTATCTGGTTTTCACTTCTTCAATGTAAGGTCATCTGTTTTATCACTTTTGTTGCTTCCTAGTTTTTGTCACATTTAAATGTATTAATTAAATGTTAAAGTTTTTGCCACCGAGTCAAATCTCCTGCATTTTGGGCCTAGAGAACCAGTTCCTGACAGAATATTTTTTTCACAATAAAATAATAATAATAACTAAATAAATACATTAATTAAAATTAAAATTGACTTAAATTTAATGAAATTGAAATTAAATAAAATAGTAAATTGTTAACTGTCTTTTGGAGACCTTATGAATTGCTGGATGTAGCTATTTTTTTCTTTCTTTTTACTGCTGTATGAACATCTAAAATGTCTGTCTAGAGTTGTTTTTGGTAAGAGGTCTTACTATAACCATCATGACTAACCACGCAATCCGACTTTCACAACGTGAGCTGGACAGAAAAACAACTCAGCACTTATTTCCACATCTAGTGCAGTGTGTACGAATGATCTCTCAGCTGAACGGAAACAATTGTTGCATTAGCTTTATTAGACCTAAACAAAATATTCCATCCATTAAAAATGTAGTCAGAAGTGGGTTTGTACTTGAGTCTGTAGACCTAATTTACATATATTGTGGAAATTACTGAAAAAATATTCATCCATCAAACTACTGAAGTAATAGTAATACTGGCAAACGGCAACTCAAGTAATAAAAATTAATATATATATATAATGTACATAAAATATTAAAATAAACTTTTCAATGATTTAAATGAAAAACAAACATCTTTTTTCTTTGGTTTTAGACCAAAATAAGGGTATTAATGTAGAGTAATTGCCACAGAAAACGAATTACACAAATGTGGGAACGAAAAAGTATTAGTTCTTAATCATTCACTGAAGAGAAAATTAAACATGTTTTCAAGTTAAACAATTGTCAGATTTATATATTTTTTTAATTGACTCAATTTAAACCGACTGTTTATATATT
>NC_050527.1:13670635-13679151 GCF_002922805.2 Oryzias melastigma
AAAAAAAAAAAAAAAAATGTTCCCATAAAAATCTCTTTATGCTTCTCTAAACATCTTTATGTTCATGACCTGCTGTCCTCTTGTCATTTATTTTTGAAAGCATTTTTTTAAGCATTTTTTGTTTCTTTTCGTGTGTATTTTATTAGTTTTCTTTGTTTCCTCCATATTTGGAGATTGAGAGGATGCCTGGTGTCTAAGTGGGATGTGCAGAGCAGTAAAATCTAAATAGTAATAAAGTTAATGAATTACACAATGGGGTGATTGCACTGATCCTCCCAGGAAGAGGATCTTCAGTCAGGCTGTATTCTCCTACACAGTGCCTTACACCTGGAACTTAACTTCCACAACAATTAGAGAACAGGCAACTCTCAACTCATTTAGTAAAAAGATCAAATCAATTGCTTTTAGACTATCAAAGCAACCACTAAATGCATTTTCAGTAGGGTTTTTTTTTCTTCCACCACCACCTATTTTATTTATTTATTTATTTTGGTCTACTTTTATCTTCTACTTCTATGTTTATGTATGTGTTGCTTCTGTATCTGCTGTTGTTAGGGTCCATCAACGTGTCTATAGGGACTATAGAAGCATTTTAAATGTTATATTAATATATACAGTCCCTGTCTTAAACATATAAACAAACAATGAAGTCATTGAAAAAGAAGGGGAAGCAAACTGAGGTCAGAAGTGAGCATTTGTGGGCAACAGCATGCCAATGAAAAGTACCATAGATGCAATTTTGCTTTGAAGATCTTTCTTGATAAGAACAGATAAGGTCAGAAGCGCATTGTGTCTTTGTAGATCTGAAGAAAGTCTATGAGATGATACAGAGAGGGGAGCTGTGGTTTGTGTGAGGAAGTCTGGAGGAGCAGAGAGGTGCATTGGAGCTGTGCAGGACGTGCATGAGAGCTGCAAGACAGTAGTGAGATGTGCTGGAAGTGTGACAGAAGAGTTCACGATGAGGGTGGGACTGCACCGAGGATTAGCTTGGTGCCCCTTCTTTTTTGATGTGATGATGAACAGAACAAGAATCTTTGTTGATCGAGATGTTTGCAGATGACACTGTGATCTGCAGAGATAACAGGTGGAGGAACATCTACAGAGGTGGTGGTTTGCTTTAGAAATAATAGGAATGAAGGTCAGGTGCATTATAATAGAGTATCTGTGTGTTAATGAGAGGAACTCAGGTGGAACTCTGACATAGTACTACGAGTCAACAGTGCAGAGCAACAATGTAAAAGAAAGATGATGAGACATATTCTATCAGGTGGAACACGTGGTTTCAGGCATGATATGTGACAAAAGTGTCAGTAAAAATAAAAAAAAAGTGTAAAGGGCTGTGGAGTCATCAACCATAGACTTTAAGAAAGAAACAAGAGGGAGAGTTTCAAGTTGCAAAGATGAAGATGCTGAGATCTTTTGGAGTGACAAGGACCATACAACTTTTGATCAAGGTTTGCCTACTAGCCTTTTATATCACTACATTTTACCTTGCCTGAAAGCAGAAAACAGGAAGTGCTGGGTAAGTGAGGGTAATGATATAGTCATATTACGCACATCCGCCAACAAATGACTTAGTAGAAACTAGAATGATGGCTTGTCGAGCCAAATATTAAAGTATCTGCCCGCTATTTTCTTACCCTGTCATCGTCCCTTTATCTATAAAATAAGTCTATTTCAGCCAGCAACAGCTTTAGCGGTAAAAGCTACTTGGTAACTATATATTTTTTTACATAAATGTAGTCAACAATATGCAGAGTTTTCTGCATGAGTGCTTCTTACCAAAACACTTTTTTGCCAATTAGCCTGAGAACAAAATTTTGCAGAAACGACAATTTTCTCAGATGTTTACAGACTGCAAAAGTGCAACTGACAGCTCGGTTACAATCCTCCTCCCCCAGGTTGTGGTTTTTGAAGTGTTGAGGTAAGGTGCACATCACAGCTGCACATGCTTTTAAGCAAACCAAATGCTGCCAGTTTGCAATGCTGCAGACGCTGTCAGGCAATGCTTTCAGAAGAAAAACAGATAAATGGTTGGTGAAATAATAAAATAATCTAATGCATTTGTTAAAAATAAATAAGCTCAAGGCTGTAGGAACCTGTGTTTGTTTTTTTGCTTTTTTTGTTTTTTTTTGTGTGATGGAGGTTTTGAGGCTTTGAATCTAGATTATGCTGACAACTGCTTTAGCTCAGTAGTTTCATGTGAATTAAGTAAAAAAAAACAAAAAAAAAACAGTGAAAACAATTTATATCACACATAAAATAAAATCCAGGATGATATGTAATAGGATAGACAGCCATGAACACTTTGAACATACTGCTAAGGGTTTGATAGACCAGGAAGACACAAACATTGAAAAAAACATCATTTAACAAAAGAAAAAATATGTATTTTTTTAATTTTATTTTGTTCAAATAAAACTGCCTGTTGAAAACTCATTTACTTTTACACTATTTACTTAAAAAAGCTGCATTTGTCAATTTTTTAAAAATTGTTTTAGTTCCTAAAAATGCTTCAAAAAGGTCAACAAAAGCCGAAAAAGTGAAGCGGATGTTTGGGGGGGCGGGGCTTGGGGAAGGAGAGAAGGGGGTGAAGTGAATGTGTGAAGGGTTGTGGTCACAGAAAGACATGAATAGACAAAGAAAAGAATCAGAATGCACAAACTTAACAATTAGCCAAAAGCTTTGCTTATAGTTCATTTGTATCACTAATACCTTCAGCTCAGATGTACTGTGAGTCTTGGCTCCTAACGTGACTGCTGCCCACATTCTAACCATTGGCTCCACCTACAAGGGATGGGGAAGAAGACAGAAGATTAGTGGTGAACATCCTTCTTGTGCAATGAGTGTTTAACAGTGTCATGCATTAAAATGAGGTGTGTATGTACTAAAAAGTAGGCCCAGGAACATTGCTGAGTTTCCTCCATTGTGGTGTAGTGGTTAGCACTCTCACCTCACCGTGAGAAGGCCCTGGTTCCAATCCCAGCTCGTACTTTTTAATAAAAAGTTTGCACCTTTTCCAAGTGCATTTGTAGGTTGTCTCTGGGGATGTATGAATAATCCTCTAGCTCAGAATCTCGTTCCTGATGAGGTCCATGGGTAGCGGATGCTCGTCCAGATGGTCAAAGGAGAATAAAAGCCAAAATTGTTGTTTTTTTGCTTCTGAATGTATTAAGCATGAGTTCCACAAAGTTCAATTTCAGGTCTTTCTGCTTTTATAGCATTCTGAACTTGCATGGAAACATAAAGTGGATGTCTTCATTGTCTGTTTTTAGTGTAAATGTAAGTGCTGCTGCTGTATTTGGCAGCTCTAAAAGTCATCAAAAGGAGTTATTCGAACAAACTTCTAACAAATCCAAAAAACTAACATTTAAAATGTTGAGTGCCTCCGGTGGAGAAACTGAAAATTATATTCTATATAAAGTGAGTGTTAATTAGAAACAAAGTAAGTAAGTTTAGTAGGGTTATTTAAACATGTATGCTAATGTGGTTTTCTCAACACCAGGAACTGTTTCAGTTAGAATGATCTCTACCACAGTCCAAAATATTGCTTCATAGGTTACTTGGCATTTACAGTATGTTATGACTGGCTCTAGACCGTAACAAAGAAGTGGGGAGATGGAATCAGTTTTAGCAGTCATGTGTCATGATTCTTTAAACTGTACGAAAATCTCAATGCCATGGAGCACGGAAAACACAGCGCTGCTGCGGCAGAAACTGTGCGGGGCTGTAAATCCAGAGGAAGAGAGCAGCAGAAGAAGAGTCCTCCCAAGCATGTTTATGGTTAATCTTTTATCCCTGTCCTCTGACAGGAAAACACCTGCACCTGTGCAGGAGAAAAGGGACAAGCAGTAGGAACAGACTAACACGGCTCTGGGCCGTAACTGTCTAAAATAGGTGTGAATCTGAGAATGAATGTAGTTGTGTGGCCCTGCTGCAGACTGGAAACTTGTCCAGGGTGTACCCATTGACTGTATACAAGAACTGGACTGAGCAAGTTTGACATCACCCATAGAAAATGCCTTACTTTTTTGGCTCCAAGTCAATTCAGTCAATTCTTCGATTTGGAGAAACGCCGCCATTTGAGCCAGTTGACAGTAATTGGTCCGAGTCGGTCTGAGTCAGTGTTTCTAAGATAACTACTGTCACCAACTATTAGTAAGCTTATTCGAAGTCCCTTCCACTGAAAGTGGCTTGTGACAGTCTGTCAATCTAATGTTCAAGGTGGAGGCCAGCTGGCATCAGATGCTTTTACTTAGGCATCTGATTGGTCAGTATGTGACTTGTGATAATGAAAAAAAATACTATGAAAAAAAAAAGGATCAGAAGATTAATGTTAAAAAAGGTATTAGAACAAGAATGGTTATTCTGACAAATACAATGACTGAGTGATGTGTGTTTATTTCTCAAAAGGAGTCAACAGGATTTTGGCTTTTTGGAACTGGCGAATACTTCCTATTTGGAACATGAGGAGGAAGCTCAATTCAGTTCTCTTGTACGGTCAGTGGGTGTACCTAACAGCAGCTGGGATAAGCTCCAGCATCCCCATGACCCCCATAAGGGATCTAGATTCTGATGATGTTGAAGTTTCTCACAGCAGAAACATGGCTTGTGTTGGACAGGAAGCTGCTTTGTCTCTAATTTAAAACCCTTAAATTTACATTACAGAGTATGAAATAGCAAAACTTCAAACAGAAAATGAGAAATTTTAATAAAAATGCCAACATATATGCATATATGTAAAAATACAATAGGTAAAACAAAATAAGCCCCACACATCTACACATCATGGTGCTATTGGTGAATTGCAGAAGTAACCTTTACCACAGACAGACTACATGAACTTGAAAAACATTTAGGGACTCAGTGAGTAACATGTCATTTGCATAATGAAACAGAGCAGTTGAAGTCAAAATAATGATTAGGTGCAGCTGATAGATACAAATCATTGAGGAAAGCTGAACAATCTGTAAAACTTTGAGATGCATCATTGTTTTGACCTGAATACAACAAGCAGGAAATGCGGGGTGATTGAGGGGAATGTTGTGGTTGTTTGAGACACATACCCAAGTAATTACTTCAGATCTTACATTCTTTGGAAATAGATGTTTCTGAATAACTTTTTTACATACGTGAGTCATCAGTCAGTCTGAGAAAGACATGCTGCAGAAAATTGCACGGGTCTGGGTCAAAGGCTATCTTGATAGCATAGCTAGAAAAATTTTTACCCCTAAAATGACAATCATTTCTGACCTAAACTACAAAAAGAGTAAAGGTCCTGAAGTAAGATGGAAGCAAAGTACCGTATGTAGCCGTTTCATTTCAATAATTGATGCTAAAATGGTGGTTATTTGGTTTTTAACTCATGCCACAACAAAAGAGTTGATTAAAAATACATTCAAACCTAATAGATGCAGCAGACTGTGTTTAGAAGAGTTATAAACAATCGATATAATTCAGTCATCACTGAAAAATGATTAATAACCACATAAAAAAAACACAACAAAAAATTGACACATTTTCCTTAATATTTACAATATAGTACACACCCAGTTAGTATGGAAGTTTTTTTAGGTCATAATTCAAAGTATTATGTATTTTTCAATTGACAATTCAATTTGCAAATTCATTATGCAATTTATAAATTCATTTTTCAATTTGCAATTCAATATTCAATTCAGGCTTGCAAAATGACAATTCATTTTGTAATTTACAATTCAATATGAAAATGTACAATTCAATATCACAATTTTTAAAATAAAATATTGAATATGATCAAAATCAAATGCATTGTATATTGCCATGGGTTTTTGACGTCATTCAAATGACAATGCATTTTGTGATTTACAATTCAATACAAAAATGTACAATTCAGTACTAGAGTTTTAAAAAATAAAATATTGAATAAAACAAAATCAATTGCATTGTAAATTCTCATGGGTTTTTGATGTCATAATTCACATGACTATGCATTTTACAATTTACAATTCAATATGCAATTTGGCCTTTCATTTTGAAATGCATTTTGTAATTTACAATTCAATATTTAAAATTGACATTTCAATACATGGTTTGGTTCAAATTCATTTTAAAGCATCTTTAAATCTATTGCATAGTAAAATCCCACGCTCTGTTTGTGTCAAAACTCAATTCAACATGCAAAACAGCTCCCCCCCGTTGAGCTCCGCCCACTGAACGGGTTTATACCTGCCCACCACATTCTGGTTTATACTTCCAAGCGACACCAAACTGGTCTCACCATCAGAGCGGAATCACTCCAGTCGTTGCAGAATTTACCTGCTGGTGACATCACATGCGACTGGAGCTATTGCAAACAGTCGCAATAAACACCAGCCAACACTGGACCCCGCGCGATTTTAGATAAAAGTGATGTGATGACCGATCGCTATGAAGTAACCACTGTTACATCAGCGATCACGAATCGCGTGGAAGTATAAATCAGCCCCAACCCTTCCTACGAGTCCATGTGGCCAAGTTATGGCCAAATTATGTGACATTGGCAACATGTATTAAGAAAATTACATGCAAATAGTCACCTGCTATCCTAAAATCAAAATAACTAACCTCTCAAATTATATTAAACAAAAGTACATGTCAAGCCTTGGTTTAATCATCTCCCTAATCTGGTGGATGTCAATATTACACATGGAAACTTGTAAAATGCAAGAATAAGATTACAATTGCAGTGACAAAGGATCACATGCAGTGGGTGGGGTTAAACGCCTTCAGTATGCAGAGCGCAACGGGTTTAACCCCGCCCACATTGAGGCACGCCTGGGTCTCCGCACTGCAGCTAGGGGTAGATGGAGACTTTAACATTAACACATGTAACACTTTATGTTAGAAATGTGTCAGACAACGACACAAAGTCAGTATAAAAAGCTGCTTTTCTCTGAGTCCGAATCAGCAGACTCACAGTGGTCGTGTAAATGGTCGAAGAGAAAAAGTATCTCAAAGTGTGTGTCTTGATTAGATGTCACTGGCGATATCTTCAATGTGAAAGAGTTAATTGTTTACAAAGCTGCAATTTTATCCTACCTTCACTGATGAGGGCCTAAATGGGTTGTTTTTGACGCACAGAGAAACCTGAAATTTTAAGCTCAGATTGTATCCAAATTCCTTCACTACTCACGACTTAGTGCACCTAATAGGGTGTTTTAAAGGACTGTTCGAATCTACAATTCTAAGATTGAGTGTCCCTTCTTTCCCAGAAATCTCTGCAAAAAAACAGTCTGCATCAATGCTATACTGGCAAATATAGACCACAATGCCTTGGATTTGATCAATTTTTCACGGGAAAAAGTTTTTACTTTGGGAAAACTGTGACGTCGTATTTGTCGTTTAAAAAAAAAAAAGGACTGCACAGGGTGCCCAAATTGCTTTTAAATGTGCAAAAGTGCACTAAACAGTACAGCGCTATATCGTTTTTAGTAGTTGGTAAATAGTGAGGGAATTCGGACATAATCTCAGTGAAATTGAGCCCTCTGAAGTTTACTGAATTTTAAAATAAAGACTGTAAATGGGACAGGTGTGGCACTGGCTGTTCATGCCTACCCTGACTGTGCTCAATCTGTGGCTTAAGCCTTGGGCTTTACTGTTTGTTTTTTTATCATCATAAATAGAAACTTTGTTTTTTGATTACCTCATTTGCATATTTTTTACCAACTGTCTGATTACATTGACTCTAGTTTGTGACTCATTTTGTCTTTTCATCCGATAAAAATGTGCATTAGAACTACACTAGGTGATTGCAATTATGTTTCCGATCTACATTTAAGACTAATCAGTTTTAACATGACATTATGATTTTAAGATATGACTTTTTATAGGATGTAGTTTACATTTTTGGGGTGCATTCACATGTAGACAAATTACTGAGAGTAATTTCAACATTGATTCATTTTGACGATCTGCAAAAAGTATAATTGCACCCTTCTTTTTTCAGCCTACACGGTAGTGGTCCTCTCACTCACTCTTGAACTTCCTGAGTACGTTGATCCAAAGACTATTTCTTGTGGTATGAAGACCTTGATGGCCTGACACAGCACACAGGGAGTTCTATAAATCAATCTCAACAGCTGCTTCCTGAACTTTTCCCCAGCAAACACATATAAAATGGGATTAAGACAGCTGTGAGAGTAGGCGATGACTTCGGTGACTTGCAAAGTCAGTGCGATAGCTTGGCTGCTCTTACATTCCGTGTAGATATGAAGGAGCTCCAGTCCTTTGAAGAAAGATGCTATGTTGTAGGGAACCCAACAGCAGAAAAAAACAGCCAACACTAAGAAAACCAAACGGATGGTCTGTTTTCTGGATGAGTGGCTTCCCAGCAGCTTCCAGATGATCTGTGAGTAGCACAAAACCATGATGAAAAGGGGGACAAACAGACCCAATATGTTCATTTTGAAAGTGCTGAAGACTGTCCAAAAGTGAGTGTTGGTGTCATCCTCTGGAGATGTAGAGACAGAAAGGCAAAAATTGCCGCTGTCCTCGTT
>NC_050527.1:13679406-13687101 GCF_002922805.2 Oryzias melastigma
ATGTAGAGACAGAAAGGCAAAAATTGCCGTTGTGCTCATGCTGAAGTGTGATGAATCTCTGCTCCGGGAAAGAGGCCAAATATCCAGCCGTCCACGTAACAGCAGCTGCAATCCTTCCGAAGAACAATGTCCGTGCTCTCATAGCATAAACAGCATGCACGATAGCCAAGTAGCGGTCGATGCTCATCAAACAGATGAAAAAGATCCCACTGTAAAAGACAATGCGATAAACACCCAGGACAATCTTGCACATAGCATCTCCAAACAGCCACTGGTCCTTGGCTTGGTATGCCAAGAAAGGAAGGGAGCAAACCAGGAGAAGGTCAGCAATGGCCAGGTTCAACAAGCACATGTCGGTCATATTGCGGAGTCGTGTGCCGAAAACAACAACCCAGATGACCAGAGAGTTTCCCAGCAGCCCCAGGAGGAAGAACATGGAGTAGAGGCCAGGAATGAATTGAATCACATTATGTGTGTAACGACAGAGACCAGAGTCATTGTCGTCAGGGAATACAAACGTTGTGCTGTTGAAATAAAGCAAATAATATACAAGTCAATAGTGAAAAAAATTGAAGCATATATCATTTGCAGTGTTTTGATTTACAATGAACTTGCATTTTGTTACAGTCAAAATGGAATGCCAAGAAAAAAAGAGAACTAATGAAAGCCTTTCCCCTTTTTTTATTATTATTTTTTTGTTCCTGGGTGCAGAACAGGTGGAGAAAATAATCAATACCACCTAGAATAGTATTAATATTCTATATTTGTTAATATGCAAGGTTTTTATCTGAACATTCAACCATTACAGTATTTGAAAGCACCTGATCATTTGCGAGTGACAGTCTGAAGGCTGAGGTCAAAGCAGGAAAACAGGATGTTAATACTGACAAACAAAACAGAAAAACCTCAATGAATTGTAAACCACAGCAGAGGCTTTGAAAATAAAAGGCAAAAAAGGAAATTGTCATTTTTGTAGTTTTTATATATACAGACATGACTTTTTTTTTTATTTTTTTAAATCTTTTTTTCAGTAGAGAAAACTAGAGAAATAGTTCACTTGCCTCGACTTACTGTCCACACTGACTGGTCACTTTAGATACATTTGCCCAACTGCTTGTTAACACAAATTTCTAACCAGCCAATTACAAAGTTGCCACTCATGTCAGCTGAGAACAGGAAACTGAGGCTAGAGTTTCCACAGGCTCACCAAAATTGTGTCAAGGTTCAGTCCTGCACTGTCACTTCCACCTTCCCTTTACCTTCACACTAATTTTTCCACCTGTGCTAAGTCATACTTAAGGTATTTAAAAATTGAATCATGTCATGTTCCGGCATGTCATATTTAAGTCTTCTGGTGCCTTTCCATGCTTACGACCCTCTTCTGGCCTTGAATTAAGAGTTTCAGCCTATCCCTTTTGGAAGTTCCTGCCTGTATTTCTGTATTGGAGAGTGTGGAGTGTGTGGAACTCTCGCCTCATAACAACGCTGCAGAGACGCAGCTCTACGCCTAGCAGATCTGGTGACATCATCCACTCTGCGCAGTTACTCGCCAGTCTTCAGCAGCAGCTATTTCAGAAAAGCTTTGCTTATCTGACTTTCAGGCTCACCTGTGCATCTTGAGGCAAATAAATACCCATCTCTTTAATAAACACTATAACTCTAATCTGTGTGTTGTTCTGCTTGGGTTATCCTCCTAAATCCATAACCAATTGGACAACAGGAGATTGGAAAAACATTGCCTGGTCTGATGAGTCTCCATTTCTGCTGCGACATTCGGATGGCATAGGGTGAGAATTTGGCATCAACAACATGAAAGCATTGATCCTTCTTGCCTTATGTCAACAGTTCAGGCTGCTGGCTGTGTAATGGTACACTTTAGGCCCCTTGGTACCAATTGACAATGGTTACAACACCACAGTCTACCTAAGTATTGTTGCTGTCTATATCCATCCCTTTATGACCACAGTGTAACCATCATCTCTTGTACTTGATGAGTTCACTGGACTCTAATGACCTCCACAGTCACCAGATCTCAACCCAATAGATCACCTTTGGGATGTGGTGGAAAGGGAGATTGCCATCATGGATGTGCAGCCCACAAATCTGCATCAACTGCGTGACCAAACCATCTGAGGAATGTGCCAGGACCTTGCGGAATCTAATGAAGTATGAAGGCAGTTCTGAAGGCAAAAGGGGGTCCAACCCGGTACTAGTGAGATGTACCTAATAAAGTGGCTAGTGAGTGAGTGTTTTTGTTCATGCTTGAACTTGTGTTTACATTTTTTTAATTCTGTCAAATAGTCTTGTAGTCATCACTGGTAACCATTGAATTTCCCTTTTTAAAATAATTTATCCAACATTCTGTTAGTATTTCATCTTACAAGGCTTTTACTATTACAATGCTATTACTGTGTGTCTAGATTAAAAAAAAAAAAAAAAAAAAACAATGCAAAATCTTCTACTCTGACTTACAATCTGCATGGGGTTTTGAAGTCAAAAACACTGTAGCTGGGAGTTAAAACTATTATTTATCCGGTTAGCACAAAAGATCATGATTGTTCCGCTGTTTTAAATGTCACTAAAACTCTGCGAAGTCAGTTGTGCACCAATGCTGTATAAATCTGACTTCTTTGAACAATATTTTTTGTGTTAAAATGTGTCCTCTACACTACTGCAAGGCAGGGTAAGTAGCAATTCTAATTCTTCATTTTGGCTTAGAAGTACCCTGTGAAATTTACATTTCAACATGATGTGTAACATGCATTAAAAACCAAAATACATCTTTTTTGTAGTAAGAAAAACACACATACCTATCGGTGCTTTCAGTAGAATTCATGTCTGGATCACAAGCAGCAAGTAACCTGAGGTGTCAGAGTCTGCTTCTGCTATGAGAAATTGTAAAATATTAGTGAGAAAAACTTACAAGAGATACAATCAAACCCCTCCCTAAACCAATGTTGGTTTTGCAAGGTGGGTGCTTTTTTTTTGGCCTTTTACTGTGCATTTGGTTTTAATTGTTCCTGGGAAGAAAAATACTTTTAAAACATAAATGCAGAAGCCAATGTTACTCAGAAATGATGTAAATCTACTTTAAACTTGTGTTTTTTGAAACAGTTCAATGGTGGCTGCTCTGCAGGAACTTGCACTTGAACTTGAACAGTCATAGGTCTTACTCTTAGTGCCAATTAAAACATTTCAAAAAGGAGATTATTTATTTTAGTAAGGAATAGTGGTCTAAAGTCGACAAAATGGAATATTGTGTTGCATTATGTATGGCAGAATTACCAGACAAGGTTGGTTTTAGTCTTTTACGTTGTAATTGTTTGCTGTAGATCTTATCTTGCATTTCAACCACTGTGGCATAATGTTTTTGATACAAATCATGTTTTTCATTAAAGCAAAAGTGAACATGAAGTTAAACTTAAAGCTTTTGGTTTGTGAATTGTGAAGAACCAAGACTTAAAAGCATTATCTGATTTGATTACATTTCTGAAATTAATTTACAATCTTCAAGTTAGTCTGAGCTCAGGATCTCACTTATTTCACTCCCAAATTTTCACCCCTTCACTTATGTGCTTGACTACTGTTTTAACCATCTATTTGTGTTGGATTTAACACGTGCATTTCTGAGATCCCTATCTCATCAGCAATATCCAAGATGGAACCAGTCTGGCTTTTCTCCTTAGACCTCTGGTATCAACAAGGCCATTTTGCCCCCAGAACTGCTCACTGGATATTTTCTCTTTTTCTGACCTAACCCTTAGAGGTGGTTGTGCGTGACAATCCCAGTAGATCCCAGTTTTTCAAATACTCAGACCAGCCTGTCTGACACCAACAATCAAAGTCTCTCAAATAACATCTAAAGGAAGACCATTGTCAACAAAGGCCATATTAATAAACTGCTTACAAGCATAACAAATGTATTAACAATCCTTGTCAACATTATACTGAGTGTTTTGCGGCACCTTATCTAAAGTGTTACATTTTTTTTTTATTTAAAATACATTCCCAGTAGTGTTTTAATTATGATTTATAACCGAAATTCCACAACCTAAAAGACTTAAAAATCATTTTTGTTGTTTATCTGAAGCCTTTGTTTCTAGAAGTTCCTCTGAGGGGGCGTGGCTTTTGGAGCTGAGCTGAGCAGCTGTCAGTATGTCGCAGACAGGCTGTTTCAATTAATGAGCCTTCTTTATAGACTCCACGGAGCTTCTTGATGTGACCACGGAAATGTGAACGGCGGCTCATTTGGCAGCAGTTGTAAAGGATTGTAAATCAATGAAAGACCATTTTGATGTTAACTTTCATTATTTTCCCAATAACTCTGCAATGAGAAACCAATGGATTGAATGTATTGGTCACAGAAACGTCAATAACCATTGGAGAATTAGCTAAAGGAGTCTTTGGTGAACTGGAAGGAGAAAGAATCAGACTTTTGCAGTAAGTTCGGTCCATGAAGATCTTCATTTCTAAGTTCAAGCTGACATCCAGATCAAAAGTCTGTCTGCTTATCCATCTCTTTTTGGTCTTTTTTAGAAACATCTTTTAAATTTATTTAGTACTTGCTTTGAGTCATTTTTATGTATCTGCTTTCAAGGGGCCCTACTATGGTTTTCTAAAGCCTATCGGAGTGAAATATATTTATATATAAGATCATATATTACCTACGACGGAGTATTAGGGCCACCCCCCTCAAAAAAAGAAGTAATATATTTTTCTCGTAAAATTACGACTTTAAATCTAGTAAACTTACAACTTTTAATCTTGTAAATTTACGACTTTTTTCTCGTAAACTTATTGAAGTCGAGGGGAATCTACAGTCCAGCGAATTTATGCCGAGAGCTGAAGCAGACCAACCAAACTGTGAAAAACGTCTTGGATTTCATCAGGTAAACTGAATGTTTAAAAAATTTTGAAGGTTTGGAAGTTTCTTTATTTGATTTGCAGTTTATTAATGTTTTATTCGTTGCTGATGGCTTGCAGGATCTCTGCAGATTACTCCCACTTCGAGTCATTTCTTCCTCCGCGACAGACCAGATCTCCTCCAACTCTGTGATGCTTCCGTCTGAAGAGGACTAGTTTTCAGAATGTTCTTGTGCTAACATAACAGACAATTGTCATTTCTCAATGTTGTTTTTTGTTGAGACGGGACGTTTCAATTGGAGAAGGAGTCGTCCGGAGCTCTGTTTATGTTCTCCTTTAGTTTCTGCGCATGACAGAGACATGACGTACGGTGGCGAAAGGGCTTCTGGGAAATGAAAGGCAAAATAAAGTGACGGACCTGATGAACACGTATCTCTGAGCTCTTTATTTTACATATGAAACTCCGCACTACCGACACCGAACCCAGAAATAATTTGATTTTGAATCACCAAAAGGTTCCGAATTTCTTAGTTTTAACACCAATCTGGGATTAAATCTTCACCAGACATTCCACGTCTTTCATCTTCAAGCATGGCTCTGATAAACAGACAACTTTGGTTATTTTCTCATTAATTTACGACTTTTAATCTCATAGATTTATGAGTTTTTTTTCTCGTAAATTTACAACTTTAAATCTCGTAGATTTACGAGATTAAAAGTCGTAAATTTAGCCTATGACTTTTAAAGTCATAAATATATGACTTTATTCTCACAAATTTATGAGATTTAAAGTCAGAATTTAAAAAATATTTTTTTCTTTATTGACCTTATTCCTAGCCCCCATGAGCCTTTGCGTGAATTATGGGTGAAACTTCCGGTAGACGCCGGAACTCGTATGTATTTACATTAAAACTGTAGAGCCGACAGCGCAATTCCTTTTGTTTTGGATCTATAACTACATATAAATGTGGAAAAAACAGCTGCCATGTCTTAAAAGAGGTGATGTAACAACTCCGGTGCCTGCTAAAATTGAGGGATTGGAGGATGACCTTAAAAAACACATCATATAGTACAATTTTTAGATACTGTTTTTAGCGACTTTCTCAATTTAGATGCAGCAGGTGGTGAAGCTATGAACAATCTTAATCCTTTATTTATGCCTATTTCTGCCAGAGTTAGCAAACATTGCTGATTTGTAACGTTATCTCTTCTCGTGCTTGTGGTTACATGCTGCGATGAGAGATGCATCGCTCTGTGAAGCTTTTGCCCGTTTCATGTTTTGACAAAGTCAGCTGCGGTTTAAACAGGTAATTTTTGAATAGCTGATACCAGGAGATGCAGCAAATACACACCAAATATCTTTTCTGCTCTTGTGACGCTGCTGTCAGCCGTGCAGTTAAGTTAGTTTCATATTCAACATTCGTCACACATTCAGTAATGAACGGCAATATTTCTCAATCGCCTTTGCTAAAAAACACCAAACATGTTTTTCCTGAGAGATAATAAATTAATCAACATTTCACATTACTTTCAGCAGCAACTCGGGCAAAGCGCTCCGGCTCCGCTCACATTGCAGCGGCGTTTGCGGTGGTCTGCTCGTTACGTGGATCGTGAATAATGAAAACGAGTCATTGATTGTTTTATCATCTGTCAGTAAAACATTTTTGGTGGGTTTTTTTTTAGCATTCATCGCTGAATGTGTGACAAATGTCGAATATGAAACTAGCTTAAGCGCGCTGCTGTCAGGTCTCTACAGTACCCGCGTCTCTTCTTCATGGTGTTCTAGAGTAACCCGACCATAATGTTGGATACGGATTTTCCTCCGTGTGTACTTTATCCACAAAATGAAAGATTTAAAATGTTCAGCCACATCCTTCTGACTTCATCCTCGCCCGGTAGACGGTAAAATCTGTACCGAGGACGGCAGCTGCACTCCCTCTTCGTCAGCGGCCCATGTCCTACAAAACGCTCCACAAATTTAATTTAGTTTGGTTGTTAGTACAACCACGAGCTGCAAAACATGCGCCTGAACTGCGCAAAGACATTTTTGAAAACTTTGAGGGATTAAGTAAAACATGCTTTTAAAGTTTATATGCACCGCTAAAGCTAACAAAACCGCCAACTTTCAGTGGAAACAAATAGAGCCGTGTAACTTCCGGTTGCTATGCCGGAAGTTGCACCCATAATCCCTTTTACATGAAAGGCCCCAGGAATAAGGTCAATAAAGTGACCCTAATACTCCGTCGTAATTACCTTTTTGACCACTAAAAAACAAATTATTTATGAAATTTTAGTTATATTTCGTGATTTGACCCAGAAGTAAAACGATTCGATTCGTGAAGCTCCGCCTACCGCTGCGTGTGGCTGCAGTCCATTTCATGATGTCATCCAAGAGCCTTTGGGAGCGTGTCTGCATTTCCCCCACGAAAATAATCCGAACTTCTTCAAAGATGGTCATCGCTTCACTCCTTCACAACTCAAACACATATAGCTCCTTCACACGGTGCTGGACCGGGGGTTTGGGGGGTGGGGGGTCTTAAAAGAGCGCCGTGTCTAAAGTAACAAACACCTATTTTGGCTGGAATTTACTGAAGACAGGACACAACTGGAAGATATATGGCATTTTTTGTTCAAAATTGTTCAACCGCAATGTATTGTGGTATATATCCGCTGATCTAGTGACCATCGATGTACGCTAGTTTTTCACAAAGACTTTTGGGAAATTTCCAGGGCACTTAATTTTGGAATTAGTAGATTCGGACAGCACTAACAATGGCGATTGCACTATATACAACCAGAGATAGCAGAGCGCTCTGTTTTTCCTGTTTGCAA
>NC_050527.1:13687171-13688216 GCF_002922805.2 Oryzias melastigma
GGGCATTGCCCCACCTCGCCCATGCCTAGGTATAGATATATATGAGACCCTCCAGTATTTCACCTCCAGGATTTCGAGGCAGATTTTTATGATTGTTGCAGCCTAAAACGCCTGATGTTGCGGCAGCTTTTGTGAAAAGTTGTAACAAAAGTTGTGATGTTTTTTTTATATATACATATATTAAAAGCAGCTAAAAATATTTATGAAATAAAATTCACATTGTTATATTCAAACTTTTTTTATGACACATGCACTAGGAAAGTATTGGATACCATACACAATGTTGATGTGCTGTCATTTAAATTGAATGGAACCGTGAAACACAAAATGAACTTCTGGTTCTCCCTCCTCACAATAACCTAAATATTTGTGTATTTATTTAAACATACTGTAGTGACGGTCGCAGGCACGTTGATCTTGCTGTCGGGTCTGCACCACAGGGAATTGTGGGTAATATTTCTTTTGCCTTTCAGGTTGTAATTGGATTAAAGTTTTAATTTTTGTTAATGTGTTTCATTGTCTGACTGTTTAACACTTTTTGGCATTGTTTAACACTTGTTGGCATTTGTTTATTTTATTCTGTTGTTTGACTTTGTCCTGCACCTTGAGTGAGAATGAGGGAGAGGCTGATGATCCCCCCTCTCGTTGTGCCCTTGTGTGTTGTCAAAATAAAAGCCAACGTTCCTGACGATTTCCTCTCAGCTTCCTTTGTCGCTGATTTGCTACATTGGTGTCAGAAGCGGGACGATGGATGAAGATAACAAGAAGAGTGACTTCATCAGCCTACGTCGTGAAAGAGCAGCCTGGCTTGCTGAACGATGGAACTCGACGAGTCCCGGCCTACCTGATGGTTCCAGCTGCAGACGCAGAGAGACTGAGGCAACAGGACTGGAAGGCAGTGGTTCCAGCTGCAGGCGCAGAGAGGCTGAGGCAACGGGACTGGAAGGCGGTGGTTCAAGCTGCAGACGCAAAGAGGCTGAGGCAACAGGACTGGATGGGGGTGGTTCCAGCTGCAGACGCAGGCAGACTGAGGCATCAGGATTGG
>NC_050527.1:13688460-13704781 GCF_002922805.2 Oryzias melastigma
GTCCAGTTATTCTTTAATATTGTTTAGCATCACTTTCTAAATGGAGGATTTCGTTTTTAAACTCAAGAATTTGTTTAGACTCGTCGCTGGTAGTGATCTCCATTGAGACAGAAAGACTTAATACTGAAGAAACAAAAGGAAGACTTCTACAAACAGGCTATGGGATAGCCGCTATCCACATGTGTTTCTTAGGAAGGAAAAGCGCACAAACGTCATTCATAAGTAAAAGTAAGTCAATAACTACAATTTTGGTGATTTTTTTTATACTACAGTTTGTAAACAAAAAACAAAAAAAATGTTGAAATGAAATTTTAAACAACACACTTCATCTGTTGTCTGTCAAATGGTAAATAAGCTGCTCTGGCACTGTTGCCAGATAGTGTCAGAGCTTTCCAGCCATTTGTAAAGTTTGTAAATTTTTAAATCAGACTGATGACATCAGTGCCTCACTAGCACATCAGTGCCTCTCTAGCCCTGAACCTCATTGCAAGTCACTGCTTTAGAATAAAAAAACATTTTCCGGGGAAGATTTATAAACTTGTTTAAAAAACAGCATACGCAAATTAAGCCTCCGATCTCCATGTTCTCCACAGAATCTTCCTCTTTATGTTTCAAAAGCATCACTGGTGAATCGCTGCTACTGGTAGAGGAAGACCAAGGCTTTGAGTAGCTATGGCATGATTTGACCATCGGGTGCAGCAGTCTTGCAGCAGCGCAATTTGAGAATTTCAACAATTTATTGGCAGAACCCCCTGAAAGGGGAAGTGTAAGAGGGAAAATCTGGTTGAACATATCACTAGTATTTTCAGTTATATAGCATTTTGTGATCTCCTCCCTCAAATCATTTGTGTGTACTGGAATTGTGCTCTCAAAGAAAACACAGAAGTAATCTGACAGCGACCTAAATCACATACACTAATCTTGGAAATGCCCAGACCTCTGGAAATCAGTGGATCAAGAATATGCCCATTGTTGTGTGGGGGTTCTGATACATGTTGAGTTACCAAAATAAGCCACAGTGTTATCCAGGTCCTTAGTCCCTTTGTTCTGAGGCTTGTCAACATGGACCTTGAAATGTTCAACAATAATTATACAGGTAAAATCAACCCAGATCATGGACAGCAGTTCACTAAACTCATGCTTAAATTCCGTACAGCATCTGGGGTTGTTACATATTTATAAGTATGGTTTTGGATGAGGCCTTTGGCTGTAGGTCCACATATTCAAAACATGGAAAGTTTCCAAGAAATAGCTTCTTACACTGAAATAGCTGCAGCCCCCGCACCCTTCTGCTAGTTCTTTCCTCATTGATAATATCATAGTTGGGAGGGGATGACATAATGAGGTCAGCAAAACTTTTTTCATTTAACCAGGTTTCAGTTAAAGACAAAATCAAGGTTATCCTCAGTAATAAAATTATTAATTAAAATGTCTTCCCTGCTAGAGTCCTGACATTTTAAAAATGCCAATTAAGAGACCAAGGAGGAATAATAGTGTCATTTACCTTATTTATTTATTTATTTAAATCGGCAAAGAAGGAAGCACAGACAGAAACAGTTCCTCTGTTTGTATAACCTAAGAAAATCTCAAAAACAATGCAAAAAAAATCCTTTATTTTGCCTTTTTCTTCAGCTTGTTTTAAACATGTCATTTTTTGCTTCTCTGTGCTGATGCAAGGATGACTTGGGCTGAATCCAGATTGCTTCCTTACCCCTAAATGTATATTTCCAAGCAGAGAGATATGGAAAAAAATATTGTCGTCAAATTCAGACGTTATTAATGCTTGATGACGTCAACAATAGGCGCCGGTCAACTACGATAGCGAGTAGCTGACAGTGCTCTGAAAATATATAACATTGTTTTTATAGCTTAAACAAAAGTCATGCAAAAACCAAAATTCAATACTCACATGGAAGAGTAAGTATTAAACTTCTGCAAACTTCTGTGCCTCAGAACACACTGATGTGAAGACATTAATTTCTCCTCTGCGCCACAAGCAAGCAGATTGTCCTACTGGTGGAGGGATAGCCAGCCCTAAATCGCTACGACTCCTTAAAAAAACCCTTTCGGACACTGTTAAAACTTCCAATGCCACTACAATTGGAGCAATAGGGAAGAGGCAGAGGAGTAGCGAAGCAATTCGGATTCGGCCTTGGTGATTTGAATCAGGAGTGTTCTGTAAACAATGTAGGGTGGAGGGAGCTGAGAGCACTTAGATCTGCTGAAGATACTGTAGTGTTGCAAGATCCAAAATACGTTGAAAGAAAATTACAACATAAAACTAACAGGAGTTGTTGATGAAGACAAACCAAGAAGTTCAAGTTCAGGGAATTTGGTTGACTAAATATTAGAAAGTGTCTATGACTACACCCGTGGAGGTGACTGGGAAGAAGTGAGTGAAAACCCGCACAGCATGCAAGGAGGAAGGGTTCAAAAGGGCGAGTTCTAACAAATCAAAACAGGAAGTATTCTGTATGACAAGAGAAGATGGAGCTCAAAATGCAAGAAAATATCCAAAAGCATGTCACTGAAACTAAAAAATGAAGAATATAGGATAAAGTAAAAAACAAAAGACATTGGTTGATATGAAGCTGTGTGTGCTCCAAAAATTGTTTATCATTCAAAAGTTTACTGCTTTGGTTTTTTAAAATATTTCTAAAAGCATAAAACAATAAACTTTTATGCCCTTATAGTAGTCAGGGCTATTGTTTTCTATAGGATTTTAGCTGTTGACTGTTATAAACCAAACAGAAAAGATTTGAACACGAGAAGTTCAAAAAATTAAGCTTTTATTTAATTTACAAATTGACTTAAGGGTTACACACACAATAACTGAATAAAAAGTGAGGAATAACACCTTTATACACTTCTAAACCTTTTCTCACTTTCAGAATGAATTTTTCTGTAGTTATGGCAAATACTCAGAACTTTTCTTATCTTGTCAGCCTTAACCACATTCTTGCATTCATCTAGTCTCCACCGATGTGCATACGCACACCTACACAAGCTTTGTGATTCTTTAGTTTAAAAAAAATTCTTCAGCAAACATGGTGACTCATGCACATTCAATGCCTATCCACAATCAAACACCTTTACCACACACGAATTTAATAGGTGGACCTAACACCTGTGTTGGATGTCTCATTCTCTGTGGTGTCTCTGTGGCTCAAAGACCTTCTGCTCTTATGACAGAAGTGTTTCTTTAAAGCATTGCCCAGCGACTTCCTGAACTTCTCCCCCATAAATGCGTAGATGATTGGATTTAAACAGCAGTGAGAAAGCGCAATGGTCTCAGTGACGTGCATGGCTCTGCTGATGTTGTTTGAGACCTCACAGTCATCCAGGATCTCAAGTTGCTCTAGTGTCTGCAGGAAAACCAAAATGTTGTAGGGAACCCAGCACGCTATGAACACACACACCACTGTGAAGATCAGCTTTACCACCTTGTCTTTTTTTGAGTTCCTGGATTTGGACAGAACCAGAAGGATCTTCACATAGCAAAAAATCATGATTGGGAGGCACAAGAAAATGCCCACTGTGTTTTCGCTGAAGTTTCGCAGCTTTTTCCAGAACTCTATTGTTTCCTCTGGGTACACTGGATGGCATTCAAAAGTCTCAGAATCTTCTGTTTCCAAGGAGGCAAATGCTACTTGAGGGACCGCCAAGATCACGGATACAGTCCAGATGACAACACTCGCTATGATTCCGTAACGAAGTGCCCGGGCTCGCATGGCTGCCACAGCATGGACGATGGCCAGGTAACGGTCCACACTCATCAGGGTCACAAAGAAAGTTCCACCGTAGAATCCTAGCTGCATAGATAGGAAGATCAATTAGACAGGTCTGTGTTACTAAAGAGCCGGACAGCAGTAAATTGTACATTAAAGTCCTATTCTGATCATCTTTTGATCTGTTTTTAAGACTTTTAATTACGAAAAAAAAAAAATCTGTGTTGTTTCAGCAGAGCAGCATTTTGTAAGCCTACCCAGATTTCCCATCATCCCTCTGTTTACTTTCACTTCCACAAGCCTACAGCCCCTAACAACCCCAACATTACTGGTTCAAGAAAAAGGTCGAGCAATATTAGACTTATTTGAGCCAGATGCCAGCTTGGATGAAGAAAACAAAGACATGTGAATCTGTCTGCAAGTGGAGCAGGGAGCTTGTGGCTTGCCATAGTAGCATCTATTAATTTGGATGAGGCCCTTGGCTGTAGGTCCACATATTCAAAACACATGTTTTACTTCTGCTCCTGATTCAACACGATTGGAATTCAGATATACTCAGAAATCCAATTTTGAGCTTAATTTACTCAAATGGCCTCAAAACTGCACAATAACATCTTAAAAGCATGATTTTCATCATATAAATTAGTTTTAAAAGCCAACCTGATAGATTCCTGTAACCACTTTGCACAATGCAACACTCTGGGATTTGAGAATCCAGAGGGGCAGAGACACGGCTAGTAGAAGGTCAGACATAACCAGATTGAGGAGTAACACATCCGTCATCATCCTCAGCTTTATGTGCTGAATGAGAACCCACAGAACTGTGCAGTTGGCTGTGAAATCAATTCAAATAATCAGTTAGCATTTTGAGAAATGATTGTAGTTTGACCAGAAGAACTAAAAACTTTCAATCAAAATCACCACAACTTTTACTTACCAAGCAAACCAAAGCCAAACATCATGCAGTAAAGAACTAAAAAGAACTTTGATCCATCTTGGACGTCTGAACTGGAATTGTCACAGTTGCTCGTATAGTCATACATGGGCGTTGTTTCTGTTGATGCTTCTGTCATCTTCAATCTGCTTCGTAAGACAGAACAGAAGTTTTAGTCAGTATTTCTGGGAAGCCACAGAGAAACTAATATTTTGAGAGCAAAGAACATAAAGAGTTTTTAACTGAATCTTATACAAAAACAAAAGTTTCATCTTTAATCCCTTGACAATTTAATTTTTTTTCCAGCTTTAAAATAAAAAAATCACTTGATTTTACATTTAGATGATTTTAGAGTTAGTGGTTTGTTGCATATTTGCAACAACAAGTGTTAAAACTCTTGAAATCTCTCTCTCTCTTTTTTTATGCAAGTAACCAAGTCAGGGCCAAACCAAACGTTTGAGGAAAATAACACAAATTCATTTTAGTAAAAAAATAAATCAAGTTTTGCTAGAAAAAAAAGCTAAAAAGGGCAGATTTTTAAAAATTCATTCATCACAAATACATTCAAAAATAGTTTGAAATCTAAAACTTCCCCTTTCAACTAATTCAGATTTTACTCCAAAAAAACTGCACTTCTCAAGGAAAATATTTCCTACTTTTAAACCACTGAGCAAAAGCTGTGTGACACTATGATAAATTGACAACCATTAAAATCTTTTTGAATCCAACAGTTGCGCTCCTTTTTTTTTAAATCACTGATCGAGTTGCTCTCAATCTTGGCTAAACATTTAATTCAAATCATTAAGCTACAACTGCAGTGTAAGTAAAACATACAACATTTGAAACTAGTCTGATTTACAGACCTACATTTTGTCTGCATCTATACACTTTATTCTAAAAGCACATAAATAACCTTAAATGCTACTTACAAGTATCAAGAAGAACTAGAAAGGATGGAAGCTCGTCATGATTCTCCTCTTTACTGAACCCCGAGTTCCTCTGTCTAAAGTCAGTGAACATTCAACACTGAAAAGAGCCAAATATTCAAAGAATGAAACTTTGAGGGGGCTTTAAATTATTACTGGACTTTCCTGCCCTTTAAGCTCAATCGCTCATCTGCATTCCCCACTGAGTGAGTCATCTCTAGAGGGCCTAGACAAGATTTCTGTAATTGGCTAAAGCAGTCATCCCCGCCAGTGTCAGCACACCTAGAGTGAAGTCTCTTGTGTTCATGTTTAAAAATATCAAACTGTGCTTATCACAGTCACATTTATGGGATTCTCTTAACCACATGCAGACTCAGAGACTTTCTTTCACTATCATTTAAACAGAACTACCTTTGACACCAATGCCGACCCCTACTTCCTGTGGCTGACATGTTCACAGCCACAACCAAAATCCTCTACTACACACAGTACTTGGAGCTGTTGGTGGTGGGGGTGGGGGCAAGAGTCAGTTCTAGTAAATGACAATCAGTCTAACATCTCTAAACTAGATAAAGCATAAAAAGTCTGGAACCTTAAAACTTACCACTGCCTTTTCCAAAGTCGCTGCTCTTCTCTGTGAATGCTCCTGTGTGGCTCGTCGTGGTTACATTGTCATCCTGTCAAGCTGCAAGGCAGTTTTTCTGTGTCAAATCCTGCAACACCGTTCATTTCTTGTTAGATGGGGCCTGGGCTTTGTTGCTTCCTTGAGATTGTGTTAAACCTGCAGTGAGGTGTCAATGTGGTTTTCTCAGAAATCTCCCCGTGCCCTTTATGGCACAAGGCACAAAGAAATGAGTAGGAGAAAAAAGTGCTGTAGTAGACTTTGCTGTTGCTCTTCTTTTGTGAATACTTTTTTCCATGTTTGAACAGGAAGTTTCTTAACTTATTCTGCTTATCGTTCCATCCATTTTATATGAAGTGTATTGAGCGATTAAGGAAAATTGGGTTTAAGAAAAATTCCAACTTCTCTGTCTCTTGAGAGCTTGCCTCTAACTTTCACAAGATCTAAGTTTTTGTGTGTTTTTAACATCATATCAGCATCTCTCGAAGGTGTCTTGGAAACAGAAGAAAAATAAAATATGATCACAAGAATAAATAAAACTTTTCTTGCATTTTTGACTTACATTTGAGCAGGTAGAAAACTTTCAGGCGCAACCAAATTTTTTATCTTTGTTTTGATGTATTGCCCAGTTCCTCCCAACATCACTAGAGGAACTGCGCTTTGGGGTTAAAATAGTACTGCGGTGAAGTTACATCACCCTTACCTGCCTGACACACAAGAGCAGCTGATTGAACACTTTTTAAAAAATTAAAAATTAAATTTCACTATGTGCATTGATCCCAAATATGCATTTGCTCTGTCTTCTTCATTACTTTTTAAAACCAAAGTGCATAGTTTTAGTAAAAATAATTACTTAAGAAACTTAAAAATAATATTTTAGCAAAATAATATTTTGGAATAATTTTTTAAGATTGAGTTTTATCAGGAACTGACTCATTAAGTTTTAAAGACCCACTTCTGTGAAAATATTTTTGGTGTTTTATACATGTTTTTGTAGCATTTTTCTTGTGATGGAGGACATACATAAAGAAAATTAAGATTCTAATTTTCTTGGTTAAAATTGCTGTGAATCAGGAGCTTGAAAGATGCAGTTTGAAAATGATGGTATATGTGACACAGAAACTGCTACAGCAAGCCACAAGCTCCTTTCTCTGCTCCGTTTTGATGCATACATCTGTAGACAACTAGATTCACATACGTCTTAATTTTCCTCATCTGATCTGGTATTTGGCTCAAAACTGTATGGTTGGATAGCGCAACTATATCACACAGATTTTTTTATTTTGGATTAAGAGGAATAATCATAATTAAAAACCACTGGGGACACTTTTCACAATAGATCAAAGGATGAGTAAGTCACTCTTGTCAGACAAAGACTTGCACCTTCCCAATGATCCTGTTTTTCTTAAGTTTTCCTTCTTTTCCCAGCAGTAAATCTATTGCACTAAAGTAAAAGAAAAAAAGCATCTGACACCAATCAGTCTTCACAAAAAAAGAAATATATTTGGCATCATGACAGTCAACACAACATTTTAAACGACCATACTATAATTTTCTTAATTCTTTCAGCGTAAACTTTATCTACATATAAGATCATATTTAGAACACTGAAAAGCAAATTATTTATGAAAAATAAGTTACATTTGTGAACTCTTTTCATACCCGGAAGTAGAACTTATTGATCTCTGAAGGCCCACCTTTTGGGTGCCACCTATTTCACGACAACATAACCAGATGAACATTTCAGGATTTATTGAAATGATGAGAACATTATTCTAAATAGGGGCTGCTGTTAAGAAGTTTTTAGAGGATTACTCAGAAATCTGTCAATGGATCAAAATATCACTTTGGGGTTCTTTATAGAGAGGAATGAACAGAATAATACACTTAAAAGATCAAAAAGTGTATTTTTCATGGTATGACCCCTTTAAAAACAAAGTTGGGGCTGTGCGTAACTATCACAGACACCCTGACATAGGATAGATATTTAGGAGATGACAATACACACCTACACTTTTCAAATAATGTCAAGGAAAAACTTCATGAGATCAGATAATACTTTTATTTATTTATTATTGAACATGAAAAAAAAACAGCACAAATCATTTTATAAAAAAAGCAAGGAAATAAGACACTTAATTGATTGTACAGGATATAGTCACAGATTGTGTCAACACAATGAATAAACAGGTGTTTCAGGTTAAGAAATAGCAAAACAAGAACAAAATGACCTAATGAAATATAACCCACTATTCATTTGTTTAAACATAAATTCATCTTTTTTTTATACATGTATAATATAATTACTAATACATGTTTTTAGCTTGTTAAAATGTTAAAAGCCATTTTATTGTGGCTGTAAATGAGCTGTTCTATCAAGACATCTCTTACGTATATGACAACTTTTATATGGAGCCCCTAAAGGGACATCAAAGATTAAAAAAGGAAGTTAAAAAAATGTTTCTGGTTACTAATTGGTGCATACCAGATACTATCTATTACATGCCAGATACCAACTGGTGTGCACTAGATAGTGACTGTTTTTTTTTTTTTTAACTTAGATTTCTTCTTTTTTTTATGTCTCTTTAGGGTCTCTGTACTTTCAGTCTGTTTACATTTTTGAAAAACATTTGTACCTAATAATGTAACATCATTAGTACTTTTTCATTATAAGTTTCATTTGAAATTTAACAGAAAGAAGATTTTAGAGATGAAAATAAAATATGATAAACAAGAATGACTTACTTGTCTTATATGATGCTGTAAGTATGTGTCATTGTGGTGGCAAGATATCAGTTTACATTTTGTGCAATTGCTAAATTGTATTTATAAAAAAAAAATAAAAAAAATAGTGACTAATCCAGAAATGAGTGAAGAAATGGCTGAAAATTGATACCATCTTACTTACATATAACTTCTCCTAACATTTGCCGTAAAGCTGAAACTCTCTGACAGTAGTTTGTTTTTTCGTTTGAATTTCTTGTCCTTGTTTCAAATTTCATCTGCTGTTAAGCTTTCATCAAATATACACAAATGATCGAACAAAATATACACGATATTACCAAAAGTATTGGCTCACCCATCCAAATGATCAGAATCAGGTTTCTTAATCACTTGGTCTCGCCGCAGGTGCATCAAATCAAATACCCAGGCTTGCAGACTGTTTCTGCAAACATTTGTGAAAGAATTGGGCACTTTCAGGGAAGTCCAGCATGGAATTGTCATTGGATACCACCTCAGCAATAAATCCTGCCATGGAAATGTCCTCACTCCTAATATTCCACAGTCAACAGCAACTCAGCCACCAAGTAACCGAGCATGTAAACTGATGGAGTGGTGTCACCAGATGCTGAAGTGCATAGTTTTCTTTCTGCTCCGTCAGTTGCTACAGAGCTCCAAACTTCATGTGACTTTTAGATTATCCCAAGTACAGTTCAGAGAGAGCTTCATAGATTGAGTTTCCATGGTCCAGGAGCTACATCCATGCAACACATCACATAGTGCAATGCAAAGCGTTGGTGCGGTGATGTAAAGCACACTGCCACTGGAGCAGTGGAGATGCCTTCTCGAGACTGATGAATCACACTTTTCCATCTGGCAATCTGATGGGCGAGTCTGGGTTTGGAGGTTACCAGAAGAACGGTACATTTCAGACTGCATTGTGCCGATTGAAATTTGTTGGAGGAGGAATGATGGTGTGAGCTTGTTTTTAGGAGTTGGGTTTGGCCCTTTAGTTCCAGTGAAAGTAACTTCTAATGCTTCAGGATACCAAAACATTTTGGACAATTCCATGATCCCAAACCTTGTGGGAACAGTTTGGAGCGGCTCCTCTTCTTCTTCCAACATGACTGTGCACCAGTGCATAAAGCAAGGTCCATAGAGACATGGATGACAGAGTCTGGTGTAGATGAACTGGACTGGCCCAACCTGAACAGGATGATTTAGAGTGGAGACTGAAAGCCAGGCCTTCTCCACCAACATCAGGTCATGACCTCAGCAAAGCGCTTTTGGAAAAAAAAAAAAGTTGAAAATTCCTATAAACACGCTCCTCAACCTTGTGGACAGCCTTCCCAGAAGAGTTGAAGCTGTCATAGCTGCAAAAGGTGGAACCACATCATAATGAACTTTATGTGATCGGAATGGGATGGCACTTCAGTTCACATGTGGGTCAAGGCAGGTGAGAAAATACTTTTGGTAATATAGTGTAGATCAAAATAAGGGATATTTAATTATTTCAGTTCAATTTTTCACATGGTGGTGACCATAAATCCAGAGGACCTGGACACAACTGAGCTCCTCCTGGATGAACTATCTGACAGATCTCCGACTGAAATCGGCAGCCACTTCTTTAACATTTGGAGGGTTCGTCTCATAAATTTCTGTCCCACGAAGGCGTATATAATGGGGTTCAGGCAGCAGTGAGTGTAAGCAAAAGCTTCTGTCACCGACACTGCCAGTCTCAGATTTCTGTCTCCATTGCATGTTAAAATAATTATATTTTGTAAATGCAAATAATTCAAGAAAAAGGAAATGTTGTATGGAGCCCAGAACAAGAAGAAGACTGCCACTATAGAGAGGATCAGTTTTACGATGCGATGCCTCTTTGCAGTCTTCATCTTCACCAGTACGGGAATGATCCTCGAGTAGGAAACTACCATCACCAACAAGGGAAGAATGAGACCTAGTACGTTTGTCGCAAATAGGTCATAATGATGCCAATGCTCATTTTCGGGGAGGAACAGACATTCGTCTTCGGACTCTGCTAAGATGAAAGACGGCAGAGAAACACACAGGCTCAAAATCCAGGTTATTATGGTCAGAGCGATGGTTAGCCTCATTGTACGGTATTGTGCCACTTTGTGACCGTGCACGATAACGATGTAGCGGTCGAGCGTCATGATAACCATGAAGAAGATGCTGCTGAAGAAGCCTGTACGGTGTAAGCCTGACAGGACATGGCACATAAAGTTTCCAAAGGTCCAGTAGCCTTTCACTAAGAAGTGTGAGTAAAAAGGCAGCGTGATCACGAAGACGAGGTCGGACACAGCCAGGTTGAAGAGACATATGTCGGTCAGGTTGCTCTGCTTCCAGTGCTTCACCAGGACACAAACCACAAGGCCATTACCTTCAGAAAGCAGAGAAACACATCGTCTTGAGTTATATACAATTTTATACTGTCACAAATTTTTACCCATATTGACAAAAAAAAATGTCTAAAAAAACAGAATAGAAGCTATTCAAATACCAGGTTAACCAGTACTTCTACAGGTGCTGTTCACACACTTACCAAGGAGACCCAGAACAAACACCAAGCTGTACAGAGTGACCAGAATCCCTGTGTTTGCAACCTTCACTTCCTCATAGTCACATGGAGGAATACCCCCCCAGGGTATAGTTGTGATGTTGAACATAAGGGTACAGTTTTCTGAAAAGAAAAGTTGTCATTTTTTATATCTTTAAGCAGTTCAGACAAATTAATTCCAAAAAGTTAAGCACAAAGCAGGTCAGAAAGGTGAACTACTTTTGAGAAACACTGACAAATATACTTTCATAAGATGTTTTTTGGCATTTATAGACTTCAAGCAGTCTACTTACAGAAAGAATTTCCACTGTAAACAAGACATTTTAGACATCAAACAAAATAAAAAATGTATACAGGGAAACTATCAGTCAAAAAGACAAACACTGTAAATGGGGGATGCCCTCTTACACCTTCTGATTTTTTTGTTTTTTTTTAGAAACACTTGAAGTTACCTAATTTGTTGGTTGACTTGTGTTTTTGTCATCCTTGAAGCATTTTCATATATATATATATATATATATATATATATATATATATATATATATATATATATATATATATATATATATTAATGTACTCTTTACACACTGTCAGAGAAAGTTAAACTAACCACATTTTCAAAGACTTTGAAGTTTAGTTTGTGTAACATTGACTTTAATACATAATCAGAGTTAATATGAGTCATTTGAGGTTGTAGTCTAATAATGCTGTCAGGTCATCATACAGGTGTTGCTAAAATTTGTGGGTTTCTGACAGACTTTTACATTTAGCACATGACAGCTGTATTCTCTGTGTTGATTTATTTCAAGTTAACATCTGACTGACTCTTTTTCTTCTTTAAATGAATATTGTATTAAGTTGTTTAACAATAAAAATAAAATATAGTTTGATGACAAATTTTGAATATTTTTAAAGTAAAAGATTTAACAACTTAATGCATATAAATGTTGTACCTATAAGAAACATATTGATAACTACTTTTAATTTATTGAAATGTGTATTTAGGTCATGCCAGTTGTTAAAATCATACAATCTTAGAAATAGTCAAAAAGACTGAAGGGCAGGCTTAAGATGGGATAAAAAAGCACCTGCTGAGATGTTGTCACCTGCCATGGTTGATCTTCTTCAGAGATGTAGAGTCCCACTTTGCTAACTCAGTCCGTATGGATGTCAACCTTTCAGTTGTGCAGTGATGAAGTAGCTGGCAATGTCAAGCCCTCATTTAACTGGCAGAGCAAGAAAAGGCAATTCTTTTTGAAGAAAAAAAAAAAAGAAAGGTAAAGGGGGAGAAAAAGACAGATCCTTATCAGGAACCCACTCAGTTCACATTTCAGGCTTGGTTGACTGAATTCACCAACAAATCAAATAGTAATCTAGGACAATGAACTGCAAAGCAAAAGTGAAAAAAACCCCAGCATAAAATGGTTAAGAAAAAGTAACATTTTTGAACCAAGTACCAAGATTTATTAGATGGCACTTTTGCTTGCATTTTTATATGTTTGTTTTTAAAACTTTTATTTAGAAAATAAAAATATATTATTTTTAAGATAAATAAAAATATAAAAAATGAATAAAGAAAACTGCTGTAACTTAAAGACAAATATTACAAATTTAAAATGTGATCCTTCTGGGTGTAAAACAGATTTTTTTTAGGGAACTAATACCAGTTTTTGTTGAATTTCTATTTAGTCAAGTTGGCAAAATAGCACAAATGATCTTTTTACATCACATTCTCATCATTTTTGTTCAAGTCCAGGTTTGCAGAATTTTTGTGTTGCATTGGTGACCCCTTGTGGTTGAAAGTTGTTCTTGGTCACAAAATAACTTTGTAACATATTTTACTTTTTTGTGTTCTGTAGCACTATCAAGGTGCATGTGACACATTTGTTCTTGACTTCACTCCATTGTGTTCACCTGAAATAAGCAGTATTTTGCTTTTAAGCTTGTAGTTGTGACGTTTGTGCCCTCGCTCTTCAGCTGATTCTTGATGTGTTTTTGTTTACTTTGTTGACGGACTGTTCTGCATCTTCCAGAGCTCAAAAGTCCCTTAAAACATTTAATTTAAATAATTTACAACATTTTCAATCACATTTGCATGCATTTGTGTTCTTAGCTGTTCTGATTGTGTTCGTTCCATCTCAAAGTTCCCCCTTATGTATGATGTTGTTATTCAAGTGCACATGTGGTACCTTTATTCATTAGAAAAAGATGCGAATTTTCTTTTAAAATTTGTTGTCACGTGTTCATAGATTTAGAAATTTCACAACAGTTCTTCCAAGTATTATCAGAAGCTTTCTTCTTTTTTTCCTAGAATTAAGTTTTTGTTTTGAGTTTTTCCTCTCTGAGAATGTTGGTCTAAGGGCAGAGACAACCAATTTAGCTTAGTCTGTTTAGCTTAGTTTAGCAACCAGCATTTGTTTATACTTCATGACAGACTTTCTGCTTTTGTACAATTACCATAAAGCCCAATGAGAAAACTGCTTTGTGATATTGGGCTATATAAATAAAATTGAATTGAAAGCACATTGAATTTTAAAAAGCACCATGGAAGCATAGCTAGCAAGATAAAACTTTAGTAAATAACTGTAAACTAATACATGTCTAGAACAGAGCAGCTGACTTCTTCCTTCACACTTGCAAAATGATGGTGTGAGATAAGATGAATACAAACTGCCATTTCCGCTTTTTAAAGGAAGTCTAGCATAACTTCAAGCATGACAGCTGTCCAAGCATTAGTGTGACATGCCAATATCTATAGGTGTACTTTTAAAGACTATAAACACACAAAGAAATCACATAAAACTGATAACAGATTCTATTTAAAATAGTGTTTCTGAACAGAAAAGATATAAAAACGTTTAAATATATCTGAATCTGTTTCTGCAAGGCCAAGCCTAAGCATCATTTAGGTATTTTAATCAGTCCATTAGCTCATGGACTAGAAATTAAGCCATGGTAGAGCTAAACATGGTGTACAGAGTGTAATTAAGGAAAATGTGTTCTAGATTTTCGGGGGAAATGAACTCTGGTTAACTTCACAGGAACCAATGTGCCCAGTCTGATTACACGCTAGGCCACACAAATGCAAAAACGCACCTATGTTGATGATACAGAGATATATTTTGTAATAACAATGATTTCACTACAATCTGTAAAATGACCATTACAAGCCATTCAATGTTCACTAGAAACATATCTGACCAAATAGAAGGAAATTGTTATAGAACAGGCCCTAAATTTGCCATAACAACTTCTCAGGTTTTGATTTTTATGAGTTTGTTGTTGAAATCTAACAATGGTCTTTGGAAGTTTTGCTGTTGGACTTATACAATTATTTTGAACATTTTTAGGGGTCTATTTGCAAACATTTGCTACATTTATCAAGTATCTTGCCTGAGGCACAACAAAGTTGTCAAATACTTTAAATAGAAAAGAAGCTGTGGAATGAAGGTAGATCAGTCAACTTCTAATTGCAATATTGCAAGTTCGGCTCATGTTTTGTCTGCCTATGTCAAAGTGTCCTTGGACAAGAAACAACCCTACATCGTTCCAAGAAGCTTGGCTAACCCTTCATAGCAGCTCTGGCACGACAGGTATACAAATATGTGCATGTGTGTTTAAATGATTGAAGGGATGAGAGTGTTTTCATCCTTGGAAGAAGGATTTTCCATCAAAATTTACATTTTCTGGCAGACTTCCTACATTCTAAAGCATTTGAAGTTCCTAATTCTCTTTTTGTCGAGCATGGGTGACCAAGTGTGCAATGCTCCCTATATATATGTATTTAATGTTTTTGTTTTAAGAGCTAGTATTGATATTAAAATCCTTCCTGTCTTTTTTCCCCTCCAAAGTAATGTAGATTCTGTACATGTACGCCCCAGCTTTGCTGAAGTTTATTTAAAACAGTGTCCAGTTCTGCAAAAGTGATACATTGCTGTAAACGCACAAAATTATTTCCTTGTTTGGTGCACTCTGACACCCTAAGTCTGCTGAGCTTTCAGTCCGTGCAGCAGTGTATCCACCACAGACTGAGCTTCTTCATCTGGACATAAAACATAATGCAAAAGAGTAAATGAGTGTTTAGTTAACAACCAATTGTGCACGTTTTTCCTCCTAAAAAATGAGAGAGGTCAGTCATTTTTATAAAACTCTGAGACAGAATAGAGGGAAATAATGCAGGAAATCAAATAGGATTTTTAGTAAAATTATTGATCAATAACAATATATTTGGATGATCCACAAGAGGATTGCGCAAATTTCATTTGGCCAGAGGAAACCAAAATAAAGTTATTTGGTTGTTGAAAAAAAAAAATCAGATTTAGAGGAGATAGAATGCTAACCCCACACTAACGGTGATGCATGGGGGTGGACATGCCATGATTTAGGTTTTTTTTTTTTTTTCTTCAAATCATTGTGAGATTATGAATAAAAACCTCCTTCATTGTGATTGAAGCATAAAATCCTAAATGTGTCTAGGTCAGGGGTCAGCAACCCAAAGTGCTGAAAGAGCCACTTTGGACCAATACAATAAAAAGCAAATGTGTCTGGAGCCGCACAAACTGAAACGGCTTATAAAAGTCTTACACTGTAAGTATCACATGGAGAATGTGTCGAATAAACGATTATTCAAACGATTATTTCTCCTGCTGCGTATCCTTGTGTCATATAAGCTTCATTTTTGGACTCATGACAAGTTGGTGAGACATTGCAGCGTCATACTTTCTGACAAAAGCTGAATAGCCTCATAATGAACATTTGAGCTTTTATTTTGACATCCCTCAATGACACAACGAGAGGGGGTCCTGATCA